>NC_137013.1:422500-430000 GCF_032717465.1 Coenobita brevimanus
TTCGCCGGTAGATAGAGTAGGAATGAGGGAGGGAAGGGGGTTAGTTGGAGAGGTGGAGGAAGGTAGAGAGAGAGAGAGAGGATAGATAGGTAGGAGGTAGGTAGGCTAGGTAGCTAGAATAGTAGGAATGAGGGAGGGAAGGAGGAAGTTGGAGAGGTGGAGGAAGGACGGTAGAGAGAGAGAGAGAGAGATAGAAAGTCGGGCCTAAGACAATTTCTGTGTTAAATACTTCTTGCATTTATACAGTTTGTGATTCTCTCTCTCTCTCTCTCTCTCTCTCTCTGTTGTATCATAACAATAAAAGCAATTCCGGAAAGTGGTTGTAATTCTTGAAGAGAGGAAGAGAGAGAGAGAGAGAGGGAGGAGAAAGGTAAAGATTTGAGGAAGGAGGGAGGAAGAGAGATAGAAGGAGTATATCAAGGAAGGAAGGAAGGCAGGGAAGAAGGAAGAAAGAGAGTGGGAGAGAGGGAAGGGACAGAGGGAGGGAAGAAGAATGAATGAGTGGAAAGGAGGACGGAAGAGGAGGAAGACACACACACACACACACACACACACACACACACACACACACACACACACACACACATGCAGAGAGAGAGAGAGAGAGAGAGAGAAATATGCAAATATCCGCTTGTAAATCCGTCAGACCTCCTAATGTCTCTCTCTCTCTCTCTCTCACACACACACACACACACACACACACACACACACACACACACACACACACACACATGCAGAGAGAGAGAGAGAAATATGCAAATATCCGCTTGTAAATCCGTCAGACCTCCTAATGTCTCTCTCTCACACACACACACACACACACACACACACACACACACACACACACACACACACACACACACACACACACACTTCATTCTCTCGCTTTTGTGTATGTGTATAGATGTGCATTAGTTTACATACATAAATACATACATACATACATAGACACTTATTCAGACAACCTTTCTAGACGATTTAGAGAGAGAGAGAGAGATGGATAGATAGATAGAGATAGATAGAGATAATATGCAACAGGTCAACTCTGGAACTGTCTCCCCCTGACTGTATTTCCAACTTCCTATGATCTCCAGTCTTTCAAACGCAGTGTGTCCAGGAATCTGAAATGAACACATCTTGAATTTGGCTCTCTTTTGTATTGTTTTTGTTTTTTTCTTGGAACGGTTTGCGTGCTCAGCCTTTGGTTCCTTCTTCCTTGCATTAAAAGAAATCGATACGGGGCTACAATTACCGATGACATTAAGGGCGAAAATGGCGCCTCTCCTCCTTCAAAACTCACCCACAAGGCCATCACTACCTGCACCTGTGTAATTGACTGACAGGTGTACTCAAGTTGATTGGATTGTTTTATAGTGAAAATTAACACAAAACAAACATTGTATACTACTCACTCACACACACACACACACACACACACACACACACACACACACACACACACACACACACACACACACACACACACACACACACACACACTCAGTAATATGCAAATATCCCTTTGTAAATCCGTCAGACCTCCTAATGTCTCTCTCATTCACACACACACACACACACACACACACACACACACACACACACACACACACACACACACACACACACAGAAATATGCAAATATCCCCATGTAAATCTGTCAGACCTTCTAATGCCTCTCATTCACACACACACACACACACACACACACACTAGGCCGGCAGAAAATTGATTATACGGTTACCACCCAGCGTAGCAAATGCGTTCCTGGGTAGCAAGAAACTATCAGACCTCTAAAATCCAGAGTTGCCTGAAGGTAGCACTACATCAGGTGAGTGGATGGTGGCCGTTCCCCTAACACGATACAAAACTGATTAATTTTTTCCATAATAATTCTTCCTAGTATATATTTATTTACAAACTGTATTATTAGCCTTATTGAGAGAGAGAGAGAGAGAGAGAGAGAGAGAGAGAGAGAGAGAGAGAGAGAATATCTAAACACACACACGCACATACAGACATATAACCCATACACATACATATATACATTACCTTCCTCTCTCTCTCTCTCTCTCTCTCTCTCTCCCTCCCTCCCTCCCTCCCTCCCTCCATTCATGTTTTTCTTAATATTTGTTGGTCATGGATTCTGTGTGTGTGTGTGTGTGTGTTATGTGGGTGAGTGAGAGAGAGAGACAATGGAGGGAGAGAGAGAGGGGAGTGGTTGAGGGAATGACAGAATGACATTTGGAGTGACATGACACCGAGTTTGGGTTTCAGAGAGGGAGAGAGAGAGAGAGAGAGAGAAAGAATGAACGATGGAAAGATGAAGGGAAGTAAGGGGAGAGAGAGAGAGAGAGAGAGAGAGAGAGAGAGAGAGAGAGAGAGAGAGAGAGAATGGAGAATGAACGATGGAAAGATGAAGGGAAGCAAGGGGAGAGAGAGAGAGAGAGAATGGAGAATGAACGATGGAAAGATGAAGGGAAGCAAGGGGGGGGAGAGAGAGAGAGAGAGAGAGAATGAAAGTAGGAAGGATGATGGGAAGCAAGGGGAGAGAGAGAGAGAGAGAGAGAGAGAGAGAGAGAGAGAGAGAGAATGAAAGTAGGAAGGATGAAGGGAAGCAAGGGGAGAGAGAGAGAGAGAGAGAGAGATGCAAAACACACACTACACTACACAAACCTTTACATATAAACCCGGAGCTTGCGTTTTTTTGATCCCGGGTTCGACCTCCATGCGTGGGAGACATCTAAGGTGCGTTGTGGTAGTATGTCCTCGCACTCGTGTCATTCCACTGTCATATTCTTTTTTAATTTCACCCTCTCTTCATTCGTGCATTGCCATCTTGAGTATGGATTGAAATTTGGCCGTCACTCTCCCCCCGAAAACAGTAGTCTTGCAGTGAATATAATATAGATTGATACAGATAGAGATATATACACCTATTGCGTACATTCTCTCTCTCTCTCTCTCTCTCTCTCTCTCTCTCTCTCTCACACACACACACACACACACACACACACACACACACACACACACACACACATGTACAGAATGGAGAGAGAAAGAAGGAAGGATGATGGGAAGCAAGGGGAGAGAGAGAGAGAGAGAGAGAGAGAGAGAGAGAATGAAGTAAAAATGGCGTCCTTGGAGTGAAGAGCTGCAACACCCACACTGTCTTACAACATACACATTAAACACACACACACACACACACACACACACACACACACACACACACACACACACACACACACACACACACACACACGTGGAGCTAGGGAGGGGCTCAAGTTTTGGGGGAGTAACACTGCGTCCCTCCTCCTCCTCCTTACCGTTTTTTTCCGTTATAAAATATTGTTGTTTGAACCCTATTCGTATATACATCTCTCTCTCTCTCTCTCTCTCTCTCTCTCTCTCTCTCTCACATAGTATTTGTACCCTAACATACCTTGTTATAGACGGTGGTTATTAGTGCCCAATTTTTGACGGGATGAGAGAGAGAGAGAGAGAGAGAGAGCGTTGGCTATACTGAATGGGAAAGTAAATGAATGAATGAGCGAAAGGGAGAGCGAGAGTGAGTGAGTGAGTAGGTAAGTGAGTGAGTGAGCAGGTAAGTGAGTGAGTGAGTGAGTAGGTAAGTGAGTGAGTGAGCAGATAAGTGAGTGAGTGAGTGAGTAGGTAAGTGAGTGAGTGAGCAGATAAGTGAGTAAGTGAGTGAGCAGATAAGTGAGTGAGTGAGTGAGTAGATAAGTGAGTGAGTGAGCAGATAAGTGAGTGAGTGAGTGAGTAGGTAAGTGAGTGAGTGAGCAGATAAGTGAGTAAGTGAGTGAGCAGATAAGTGAGTGAGTGAGTGAGCAGATAAGTGAGTGAGTGAGCAGATAAGTGAGAGAGTGAGCAGATAAGTGAGTGAGTGAGTGAGTGAGCAGATAAGTGAGTGAGTGAGTGAGTGAGCAGATAAGTGAGTGAGTGAGTGAGCAGATAAGTGAGTGAGTGAGCAGATAAGTGAGTGAGTGAGTGAGTGAGTGAGCAGATAAGTGAGTGAGTGAGTGAGCAGATAAGTGAGTGAGTGAGTGAGCAGATAAGTGAGTGAGTGAGTGAGCAGATAAGTGAGTGAGTGAGTAGATAAGTGAGTGAGTGAGTGAGTAGATAAGTGAGTGAGTAGATAAGTGAGTGAGTGAGTGAGCAGATAAGTGAGTGAGTGAGTGAGCAGATAAGTGAGTGAGTGAGTGAGCGAGGAGGCGAGAGTTGGGCTAGCTATGAAAACAAATTAAAGTGAGTGAGAGAGAATGTGAGAGAGGAATGTCTGTGTGAGAGAGTCGTTGTCAGCGAACACTAAATGAGAGAGAGAGAGAGAGAGAGAGAGAAAGAGCGAGCAATTAAGCACTGAGGGACTGGACATGAGAAAGTGTGTGTGTGTGTGTTTAACCTCGTATGGATGTGTGTACTTGTATGTGTGTGTGTGTGTGTGTGTGTGTGTGTGTGTGTGTGTGTGAGAGAGAGAGAGAGAGAGAGAGAGAGAGTGTGTGACAGGATGAAAAAATAGAGAAAGAAAGAAAGAAAGCGAGTACGTGGGAAAGGGCAGGTGTGAGCGAGAGAGAGAGAGAGAGTGAGAGTTGATAGGAGGGTGTGAGAGAGTGAGAAAATGTGAGAGAGGACAGCAGGTGTGAGGGAGTAGGAGGAGATTAGAGAGAGAGAGAGAGAGAGAGAGAGAGGGAGAGAGAGAGAACCCCAAGACCCCCTATCTCCCGTATAAACAATACAGTGGTCTACGATTCTCTCCAAACACTCCCTCGCTCACTTTCTCACATTTTCTCTCTCTTTCTCCAGTGCATTTTCTCACTTTCCTTCCCCCTCGCTCACTTTCTCACATTTTCTCTTTGACACATTTGCTCTCATTTTCCTTTAGGTTTATTACATTTTTCTTCCTTTAGTCTTACTCTTGCTCACTTTCTCACATTTTCTTCCTTTTCTCACATTCTCTCTCACTTTCTCACATTTTTCTTCCCATTTCTCTTCATCTCGCTCACTTTCTCACACTTCCTCTCGCTTATTTTTTCTTTCTCATATCCTCGCTTATTTTCTCACATTTTCTCTCGCCCACAATTTCCTCGATTTCACTTCCATCTCTCTCTCTCTCTCTCTCTCTCTCTCTCTCCCTCTCTCTCTCTCCCTTTTATCTACACTCACATACATACCCCCCTCTCTGTCTGTCTGTCTCTGTCTCTCTCTCTGTCTCTGTCTCTCTCTCTCTCTCTCTCTCTCTCTGTCTGTCTGTCTCTCTCTCTCTCTCTCTCTCTCTCTCTTTTACCTACACTCACATACATACCCCCCTCTTTGTCTGTCTGTCTGTCTGTCTCTCTCTCTCTCTCTCTCTCTCTCTCTCTCTCTCTCTCCGTGATTCAATCCAGCTATCATGGCTGCCGGTACATATTTTGCAGGGTATATTTTTCCCAGCCGTCGATGCGGGATTTATTTACCGGGTTTCTTTACATTCCACGCTGACGTAAATTTGTAGTTCACTGGCCGTTTTAATCAACCACCCTCACTTTATCTATCTATCTATCTATCTGTTTATCTATCTGTCTATTTAGTTATTTATTTATCTATCTATTGCCAGACGCCATAATCCCGTAAGCAGTGGCCACAAACAACTCGCCTCCATGTCGTCCCGTCCCCCCGCCATTTCACTGCCCTGCTCCCAGCTCACATCCCCCTCTCTCATATACCTCTCCACTCCATCCCTCCATCTCATCCTTGGCCTCCCCCTCCCTCTCCCCCCCTCCACCTCACTCACATGCACCCCCCTCTCACATATACCTCTCCACTTCATCTCTCCATCTCATCCTTGGCCTCCCCCTCCCTCTCCCCCCCTCCACCTCACTCACATACACCCCGCTCTCACATATATCTTTCCACTCCATCCCTCCATCTCATCCTTGGCCTCTCCTCCCCTCCACCTCACTCACATACACCCCCCTCTCACATATACCTTTCCACTCCATCCCTCCATCTCATCCATGGCCTTACTTTACTTAACCCCTTTACTGCGAGGCCCTTCTCTTATCCTTAACTCTTTCCCTCTGACATTAAAGACTTGTAAATATTTTCCTACCGTCTCTACGCGTTTTGGAAAATTTGGCGGCACCAAGTGAGAGACTGACGAGGAGAGTGTATGTGAGTGAGGTGGATGTGGAGTTACATGCAGAGACAGACTGACAAATGAGGATGTGAAGGAGCGTTGTGGTGTGGATGTGGACGTGATAGGAAGCGTTAGGAGAAACACACTGAGGTGGTTTGTCCATGTGGAGAGGATGGAGAGTGAGAGACTGACGAGGAGAGTGTATGTGAGTGAGGTGGAGGGGGGGAGAGGGAGGGGAAGGCCAAGGATGAGATGGAGGGATGGAGCGAAGAGGTATATGAGAGAGGGGGGTGTAAGCTGGGAGCAGGGCAGTGAAATGGGGGGGGGACAGGGCGACATGGAGGCGATTTGTTTGTGGCCACCCCTTACGGGATTAAGACGTCTGGCAATAGATAGATAGACCAAGCTTGATCAAGACTGTACTACGATCACTTTAACTAGGCGAAAAATTGCCATCTCTCCATCTTGAATGCTGAGTTGTAAACGAGGTAAAGATGGTGGCGCCTTCCATCCATTCACTTGATGTAGTACTGCGTTCAGAAAACTCTAAATTGGCTGACAAGCTAAATGGTTTCCTGTAACCCATGAAGCCATTTACTACGCTGGGTGGTAACCATATAACGAAATAGACGCCTAGTGGGCTTAGACACTCCGGCCGTGTGTGGTCTTGAAAGCTTTACGCCAGAAGGATTCTCTCTGTCTCTGTCTGTCTCTCTCTCTCTCTCTCTCTCTTTCGTTATATGTTTGCCAGCCGTGTGACAGAAGATATTTTCCCGTATTGGTTTGTTCTGGCCGCTTTGTTTATGTTTTGGGGATTAGAGAGAGGGGGAGAGAGAGAGAGAGAGAGAGAGGCAGGAAGTGTAAGAGGAGAAAAGTATGAAAGAGAGAGAGAGAGAGAGAGGCAGGAAGTGTGAGGAGAAAAGTATGAAAACAGAGAGAGAGAGAGAGAGAGATGCAGGAAGTGTGAGAGGAGAAGAGTATGAAACAAAGAGAGAGAGAGAGAAGAGAAGAGAGAGAGAGAGTTTCAATTACCGGGGGCCGAGCCGATAGCGTGTATTGTGATGGATTTATCGGAGCCGAATCGTGTACAGGCCAAATACGTCGTTTAGAGTCGGGATTTTGCGTCGTTTACGTCACCTTTACGTCACATATGCGTCACGTCGAGCTTCGTTTCGTTGCGTCTGATTTGTTTACGTTGGTTGAAGGTTTATTGCGTTACTTAAAGGACTGCTTACGTCACTTACAGACCTATGACGTCATATACACACCTTTTACGTCACTTACAGACCAATGACGTCATATACATTTTACGTCACATACAGACCTATGACGCCATATACACTTACGTCACTTAGACCAATGACGTC
>NC_137013.1:435000-442500 GCF_032717465.1 Coenobita brevimanus
TTCTGTACCTGCCCTCCTCTCTTCCTATTTCTCACCATCATCCACTCACTTGATGTAGTGCTGCCTACTTCTTCCTTAGCCTTTATCATTCTTTTTCTGTGCCTGCCCTCCTCTCTTCCTATTTCTCACCATCATCCACTCACTTGATGTAGTGCTGCCTACTTCTTCCTTAGCCTTTATCATTCTTTTTCTGTGCCTGCCCTCCTCTCTTCCTATTTCTCACCATCATCCACTCACTTGATGTAGTGCTGCCTACTTCTTCCTTCGCCTTTTATCATTCTTTTTCTGTGCCTGCCCTCCTCTCTTCCTATTTCTCACCATCATCCACTCACTTGATGTAGTGCTGCCTACTTCTTCCTTAGCCTTTATCATTCTTTTTCTGTGCCTGCCCTCCTCTCTTCCTATTTCTCACCATCATCCACTCACTTGATGTAGTGCTGCCTACTTCTTCCTTAGCTTTTATCATTCTTTTTCTGTGCCTGCCCTCCTCTCTTCCTATTTCTCACCATCATCCACTCACTTGATGTAGTGCTGCCTACTTCTTCCTTAGCCTTTATCATTCTTTTTCTGTGCCTGTCCTCCTCTCTTCCTATTTCTCACCATCATCCACTCACTTGATGTAGTGCTGCCTACTTCTTCCTTAGCCTTTATCATTCTTTTTCTGTGCCTGCCCTCCTCTCTTCCTATTTCTCACCATCATCCACTCACTTGATGTAGTGCTGCCTACTTCTTCCTTAGCCTTTATCATTCTTTTTCTGTGCCTGTCCTCCTCTCTTCCTATTTCTCACCATCATCCACTCACTTGATGTAGTGCTGCCTACTTCTTCCTTAGCCTTTATCATTCTTTTTCTGTGCCTGCCCTCCTCTCTTCCTATTTCTCACCATCATCCACTCACTTGATGTAATGCTGCCTACTTCTTCCTTAGCCTTTATCATTCTTTTTCTGTGCCTGCCCCTCCTCTTCCTATTTCTCACCATCATCCACTCACTTGATGTAGTGCTGCCTACTTCTTCCTTAGCCTTTATCATTCTTTTTCTGTGCCTGCCCTCCTCTCTTCCTATTTCTCACCATCATCCACTCACTTGATGTAGTGCTGCCTACTTCTTCCTTAGCCTTTATCATTCTTTTTCTGTGCCTGCCCTCCTCTCTTCCTATTTCTCACCATCATCCACTCACTTGATGTAGTGCTGCCTACTTCTTCCTTAGCCTTTATCATTCTTTTTCTGTGCCTGCCCTCCTCTCTTCCTATTTCTCACCATCATCCACTCACTTGATGTAGTGCTGCCTACTTCTTCCTTAGCCTTTATCATTCTTTTTCTGTGCCTGTCCTCCTCTCTTCCTATTTCTCACCATCATCCACTCACTTGATGTAGTGCTGCCTACTTCTTCCTTAGCCTTTATCATTCTTTTTCTGTGCCTGCCCTCCTCTCTTCCTATTTCTCACCATCATCCACTCACTTGATGTAGTGCTGCCTACTTCTTCCTTAGCCTTTATCATTCTTTTTCTGTGCCTGTCCTCCTCTCTTCCTATTTCTCACCATCATCCACTCACTTGATGTAGTGCTGCCTACTTCTTCCTTAGCCTTTATCATTCTTTTTCTGTGCCTGCCCTCCTCTCTTCCTATTTCTCACCATCATCCACTCACTTGATGTAATGCTGCCTACTTCTTCCTTAGCCTTTATCATTCTTTTTCTGTGCCTGCCCTCCTCTCTTCCTATTTCTCACCATCATCCACTCACTTGATGTAGTGCTGCCTACTTCTTCCTTAGCCTTTATCATTCTTTTTCTGTCCCCCCCCTCCTCTCTTCCTATTTCTCACCATCATCCACTCACTTGATGTAGTGCTGCCTACTTCTTCCTTAGCCTTTATCATTCTTTTTCTGTGCCTGCCCTCCTCTCTTCCTATTTCTCACCATCATCCACTCACTTGATGTAGTGCTGCCTACTTCTTCCTTAGCCTTTATCATTCTTTTTCTGTGCCTGCCCTCCTCTCTTCCTATTTCTCACCATCATCCACTCACTTGATGTAGTGCTGCCTACTTCTTCCTTAGCCTTTATCATTCTTTTTCTGTGCCTGTCCTCCTCTCTTCCTATTTCTCACCATCATCCACTCACTTGATGTAGTGCTGCCTACTTCTTCCTTAGCCTTTATCATTCTTTTTCTGTGCCTGCCCTCCTCTCTTCCTATTTCTCACCATCATCCACTCACTTGATGTAGTGCTGCCTACTTCTTCCTTAGCCTTTATCATTCTTTTTCTGTGCCTGTCCTCCTCTCTTCCTATTTCTCACCATCATCCACTCACTTGATGTAGTGCTGCCTACTTCTTCCTTAGCCTTTATCATTCTTTGTGCCTGCCCTCCTCTCTTCCTATTTCTCACCATCATCCACTCACTTGATGTAATGCTGCCTACTTCTTCCTTAGCCTTTATCATTCTTTTTCTGTGCCTGCCCTCCTCTCTTCCTATTTCTCACCATCATCCACTCACTTGATGTAGTGCTGCCTACTTCTTCCTTAGCCTTTATCATTCTTTTTCTGTGCCTGCCCTCCTCTCTTCCTATTTCTCACCATCATCCACTCACTTGATGTAGGGCTGCCTACTTCTTCCTTAGCCGTTATCATTCTTTTTCTGTGCCTGCCCTCCTCTCTTCCTATTTCTCACCATCGTCCACTCACTTGATGTAGTGCTGCCTACTTCTTCCTTAGCCTTTATCATTCTTTTTCTGTGCCTGCCCTCCTCTCTTCCTATTTCTCACCATCATCCACTCACTTGATGTAGTGCTGCCTACTTCTTCCTTAGCCTTTATCATTCTTTTCTGTGCCTGCCCTCCTCTCTTCCTATTTCTCACCATCATCCACTCACTTGATGTAGTGCTGCCTACTTCTTCCTTAGCCTTTATCATTCTTTTTCTGTACCTGCCCTCCTCTCTTCCTATTTCTCACCATCATCCACTCACTTGATGTAGTGCTGCCTACTTCTTCCTTAGCCTTTATCATTCTTTTTCTGTGCCTGCCCTCCTCTCTTCCTATTTCTCACCATCGTCCACTCACTTGATGTAGTGCTTCCTACTTCTTCCTTAGCCTTTATCGTTCTTTTTCTGTGCCTGTCCTCCTCTCTTCCTATTTCTCCCATCTTTCCTGTCACTTCTTATTGCTTTTCTTTCCTTTACAGGTGGCTTTACATTGAGTGACAAGCCAAATGGTTTCCTGTAAGCCAAGAAACCATTTACAACGCTGGGTGGTAACCATTTACCGGTAACCAAACCATACGTGCTCCCTACGTGTCAAGTGGGTTGGTGGAGGGTTAGTGCCCCTCCCTGTAAAACAAATAACTCAGAGGCAAATGGCCACCCCGTACGGGATTATGGCGTCTGGCAATAGATAGATAGATAGATTTTTAATATTATTTAAAAGGTGTATACGTTGGTGGGCATCACAGACGATAAACAAAAAAGAAAGAAAGAAAAAAAAAAAAAAGGGGCAAGTATAATAAAAGAGCCAATAAGCGCCATCTTTGAACTGATCCCAAACGTAAACAAAGCCGCAAAATAAGTCGCGCATCGACGACCTTGCCGATAAAAGCATTCCGGAAAATATGTACCAAAAAGTAACTTAAAGGTGTACACATTGGTGTGCATAAAAAAAAGAAAAAAAAATGCATAACAAGGGCATTAAAAAAAGAAAAAAAAGGCTAGTATAATAAAAGAGCCAATAAGCGCCATCTTGGAACTGATCTCAAACGTAAACAAACCCGCAGAATAAGTCCCGCATCGATGACCGTGCCGATAAAAACAGCCTGGAAAATGTATACCTAGTAACGTTTATTTTTGCGCATTACGAACGATAAATAACCAAAAAAAACTAGAATAATTAAAAAGTAAGTAACCCGCCATCTTGGAACTGATCTCAAACGTAAACAAAGCCGCAGAATAAGTCGCGCATCGATGGACGTGCCGATAAACGCAGCCTGGAAAATATATACCGTCAGCCCGAATAGCCCGCCTGAGTTTGATGATTATGTGGCCAAGACTTAACGACCATGTGTGTGTTTTTTTGCGCGTTTTTTTCCTCTCTTTTAAGATAGCCTGGGAGTTTTAAGGACGAGATGTGTGAGCTAGATTTTCTCTCCCTCTCTCTCTCTCTCTCTCTCTCTCTCGATATAGCCCTAGTTTTTTTTCCACTTAATTACCAGGAATCTCAAACCAGGATGTGGGTAGTAGGCTAGGTGTCTTAGAAGGCTCCCTAGCGCCTGTTCCTTAGCGATTTATTTTGCATGCTACACCTTCTCACTCTATCTGTCTATTGCCAGACGCCTTAATCCCGTAAGGAGTGGCCACAAACAAATCGCCTCCATGTCGCCCTGTCCCCCGCCATTTCACTGCCCTGCTCCCAGCTCACACCCCTCTCTCTCATATACCTCTCCACTCCATCCCTCCATCTCATCCTCGACCTCCCCCTCCCTCTTCCCCCCTCCACTTCACTCACACACACCCCCCTCTCCCATATACCTCTCCACTCCATCCCTCCATCTCATCCTTGGCCTCCCTCTCCCTCTCCTCCCTTCCACCTCACTCACATCCACTCTCCTCTTCACAGTGTTTCAATATCAACATAGTTTGAATGAATTAACACACGAAGATACTAAGGTGTAATGTGCGAGATAAATCGCTAAAGAAAAGGTGTTAGGGAGTCCATCCTTAATTAATGATCTGACTTCAATACAGATACATCTACTTTCTCACCACTTCGGCTCGTGGTCTTTATTATTATTATTATTATTATTATTATTATTACTATTATTATTATTAATTATTATGATTGTTATTTTTATTATTATTATTATTATTATTATTATTATTACCATTATTATTATTGTTATTATTATTATTATTATTATTATTATTATTACCAACGGATTTATTTATTTTGGAGGGATTACCGCCTGGAGGGGTTAATCCTAAATCCATCAATCTTCCATACGAGAGGATTTGTATTGAGATTAAATCCTATGATGGTTACGTGAAAATTGTCCTGTTCTGTACGCTGATGTATCTCTCTCTCTCTCTCTCTCTCTCTCTCTCTCTCTCTCTCTCTCTCTCTATGTACTATCTGTCTATCCATCTATCTATCTACCTATTTATCTATATATCTATCTATCTGTCTATATACCTATCTATCTATCTCTATCTACCTATTTATATACGTATCTATCTATCTGTCTATCTATATATCTATCCATCTGTCTATCTATATACCTATCTATCTGTCTACCTCTATTTATCTATCTACCTATCTATCTATCTACATATCTATATGTATGTATCTATCTGTCTACCTATCTATCTATCTATCAATATGTCTATCTATCTATCTATCTGTCTATATACCTATCTGTCTATCTGTCTACCTCTATCTGTCTGTCTGTCTATCGCCGGGCAGGAGTTACGTGGCGGTACACAGACCACACAGACCTTACCGAAACGAAGGTAAAATCGTCTGAAATAAATCTGTCTTTAATTGTGTGTGTGTGTGTGTGTGTGTGTGTGTGTGTGTGTGTGTGTGTGTGTGTGTGTGTGTGTGTGTGTGTTGGTGAGGCATTGTTTAGGCTTCTCACAAATTGCTCCTCTCTCTCTCTCTCTCTCTCTCTCTCTCTCTCTCTCTCCTCTCCTATTTCTCATATTCCTCCCCTTCTTCACCTCCTCCTCTACCCCTCTTCCCTTCCCTCCCCTCCCCTCCCCTCCCCTCCCCTCCCCTCCCCTCAAGGGTCCATCTTATACAACTAGGGGATCCCTTTCTCCTCTGATTCATGTCTCAAGATGTAGTAAAGTTTGCAAAATAATAATGCAGTATTTATTTATTTTTTTAAAGTAGCAGAAGAGAGGAAGGAAAAAGAAATGAATAAAAAAATAAATAAACATAATCCATACACTAGATTTGCCTGACGTGTCCTGTGTGTGTGTGTGTGTGTGTGTGTGTGTGTGTGTGTGTGTGTAAAACGAGCAGCTGTGCGTTGAAGTCTGGAGGGAGACAACTCTGGGGCAGCGAGTTCCAGAGAGATGCAGTTCGGGGAATGAAAGAATTCTGATAGGCGGGAGTTGTGCAATATGGCAGTGTGGCAGTCCAGGCATGAGCGCTACCAGATGCCTGTGTAGC
Source organism: Coenobita brevimanus (assembly GCF_032717465.1). Taxonomy (NCBI): domain Eukaryota; kingdom Metazoa; phylum Arthropoda; class Malacostraca; order Decapoda; family Coenobitidae; genus Coenobita; species Coenobita brevimanus. The sequence goes on from NC_137013.1 coordinate 441,155, forward strand.
ACGAGGGACGGCACGGAGAGGTGGCAGTATGGACGCAACCTCAACTGAGCATTTGCCATAAAAAATATCTGTAAAATAACACAAGGGAGGCCACATTCCTTCTTACTTGCAGGGGAGGTAGTATATGTGTAATTCCAGGGTTGTTAATAATTCCAGCAGCTTTGTTCTGAAGTTTGTCTAGTTGTCTTAATGCAACCTCTCCACAGCCATGCGATTTTCACCACGCGATTTTCACCTGACGACTTTCACCACGCGATTTTCACCACACGATTTTCACCACGCGATTTTCACCACGCGATTTTCACCACGCGATTTTCACCACACGATTTTCACCACATGATTTTCACCACACGATTTTCACCACATGATTTTCACCACGATTTTCACCACATGATTTTCACCACGATTTTCACCACATGATTTTCACCACGATTTTCACCACATGATTTTCACCACATGATTTTCACCACGCGATTTTCACCACATGATTTTCACCTCACGATTTTCACCACGATTTTCACCACGCGATTTTCACCACGATTTTCACTAGACGATTTTCTTCAGATGATTTTTTTCAGACGATTAAAGCCTAAAGAAATCGTAGGAGGCAGAGGGTTGGGGTTTCTCTCTCTCTCTCTCTCTCTTTTCAGATGGAAGGGAACGATACGGGGAGGGTATTGAAAGACGATACTATTTGGCAACCCCCCGTTAGAGAGAGAGAGAGAGAGAGAGAATACCAATACTTTTTTCACCTAAACTTGGCTCAGATTTTCGAGAGAGAGAGAGAGAGAGAGAGAGAGAGAGAGAGAGACAGAGAGAGAGACAGACAGAGAGAGAAATACCAATACTTTTTTAAACAACCGCTCAAATTTTCGTCTTAGAGAGAGAGAGAGAGAGAGAGGGAGAGAGAGAGGGAGAGAAGAGAGAGAGAGAGAGAGAGAGACCACCAAGGGAGGGGGTGAGTACGAAAAAAAATCTCAAGGTCATTTACAGCGCATGCTAGGAGTCTCTCTCTCTCTCTCTCTCTCTCTCTCTCTCTCTCTCTCTCTCTCTCTCTCTCATGAAAATCTGAGCCAAGTTAGTGAAAATGTTGGTCTCTCTCTCTCTCTCTCTCTCTCTCTCTCTCTCTCTCTCTCTCTCTCTCTCTCTAATTAAGGTAGGGGCAGGTGAGAGGGAGGAGATAATGGAGGGAGAGGGAGGGATCTGTGGAGGAGGGGGAGGAAAGAGAAAGAGTGGAGGGGGAGAGGAAAGGAAAGGAAGGAAAAATGGAAGGAAAGTAAGGGAAGGAGAAAGAGAGAGAGAAAAGGCAGGAGGGAAAGAGGAGGGATGGAGACTAGGAGGAAAGG
>NC_137013.1:450000-455000 GCF_032717465.1 Coenobita brevimanus
ATCCAACCTCGCTGTACATTCACTGACTTCACCTCTCTCAAAGACCATCACTTTACTCTTCCCTACATTCACCTTCAGATTCCGTTTCTTACACACTCTCCCAAACTCATCCACCAAGCCTTGCAGGTCCCCTTCGTCTTCACTCAACAACACAGTATCATCTGCAAACAACAGTACAGGGAGTTTCCAAACACTATCCTCTCTCACCAGGGCCATTCCAACATCCACTACCCTACCTTGTACCTCTTTTATTACCCCATCCATGTACAGATTAATCTGGCCCTTCATTTCGTATGATTACGAAATGAAGGGCCAGATCATTAGCAAGTCCTCACTAGTTAAGGATCTAGGCGTACTAATTTCAGACGATCTGAAATGTTCGAATCAATGTATCTCTGCCGCCAATAAAGCCAACAGGGCCCTAGGCTTCATCAAAAGACATTTTACATATAAAAACAAAGATATTGTAATCTCCCTATACAAAAGCATAGTCAGGCCACACTTAGAGTTTGCAGTGCAATTTTGGGCGCCTCACCTAATTAAAGATATAGAAATACTGGAAGCGATCCAGCGTAGGGCTACCAAGTTAATCCCGTCCCTGAGGAATAAACCATACGGTACCTCGTGAGACTCAGGGAATTAAACCTATTCTTTCTTAGAAAACGGAGACTCAGGGGACAACGGATTGAATGTTTTAAGATGCTAAAAGGCTTTAGTAATACTGATTCAAGTAAGCTATTCACAGTAATTGCCAAGACTGTAACTCGAGGAAATGGTATGAAGTTGCAAGCAAGGAGGGCTAATCTTGATACAAGCAAAAACTTCTTCACTTACTCTGTTGTAAGCGAATGGAATAAACTCCCTGGGAATGTGATTGAGAGTGGTACCATAAATATATTTAAAAAGAGACTGGACATGTATCTCGACGCAGTTGGTGTCGTTTAGTTAGGATGGAGCAATTATTGCATATTCGCGTCTGCATTCATGCGTCTATTAGACACAGACAGTATTTTAGAATATATATAATAGATAAACATTCTGTTCATCTTTTGATAAAAAAAAAAAATGCATGTATAGAGTAAGTATGTGGCTGTATGCCCAAATTTTCCTTTTCCATATTATTCTACTTTCTGCCGATCCTATAAAATTCCTTCAGGTTTTTCATTCCTGCAAGGTATTACTTCCTCTCTTGTTTCCTGTACGGCAAATGCCGGAGGGTCTGGAGGGTGGGGGAGAGAGCCTTCTGCTGTGCTATCCTTTTCTCCTGCTCCTATGCACTATATTAGGATTAAGGCCGGACCACCTCGTAGGGACCGTAAGGTCTGTGTGGTCTGTGTATCTATGTAACTCTATGTAACACTATTCGCGAATTTAGACACTGCCAGAATCAGGTAGGAGAGAGAGAGAGAGGAAGAGATAGAGAGAGAGAGAGAGGGGGGGGGAGGGGGGAGAAGTAAGCGAAATCGAACATGGACAGTGTGTGTTGTGTGTGTGTGTGTGTGTGTGTGTGTGTGTGTGTAATACTGAAGTGAGGGAGGAAAGGGGAGGGAAAATGCTACCTAGATGGAGGAGAGAGAGAGAATATTTGAGGGAGAAGGAAGAAGGAAAGAAGGAAAAATTACAGTGAGAGAGAGAGAGAGAGAGAGAGAGAGAGAGGAGGAGGAGGAGGAGGAGGAGGAGGAAGAAGAAAATGGGAGAGAGAGAGAGAGAGGGAGAAGGAAGAAAAAATGAAAGAGTGAGGAAGGGAGGAGATGGAGAGAAATAATGAGGAGGGGAGGAGGTATGGGGGAGGGAGATAGACAGGAGGAAGGGAAGGAGGGAGAGAGAAAGCAGAGGAGGAAGGAGAGAGAGGAGGTAAGGAGGGGGGGGGGAGAGAGCCCGTTATGGCAGTGTCTTAAGGTTTATGTGACGCTGGGTAGAGTTTCAGACCAGAGAGAGAGAGAGAGAGAGACAGACAGACAGAGACAAAGAGAGAGAGAGAGAGAGAGAGAGAGAGACAGACAGACAGAGACAAAGAGAGAGGGGGTAGTAAAATATTTGAGGGAGAAGGAAGGAGGAAGAGAGAAGGAAAGATTACAGTAAGAGAGAGAGAGAGAGAGAGAGAGAGAGAGAATTTGCACACAAAAAATTGAAGAATCTGCCTAGTTTATCACATGCATAGAGCAAAAGGAATGTGTGTGTGTGTGTGTGTGTGTGTGTGTATCCATATGTGTTAAGTGTATGTACAGTGTGTGTGTATGTGTGTGTGTGTGTGTGTATCCATATGTGTTAAGTGTATGTACAGTGTGTGTGTGTGTGTGTGTGTGTGTGTGTGTGTGAATATGTATGTTTACGTATCGATATGTGTAAAGTGTATGTACAATGTGTGTGTGTGTGTGTGTGTGTGTGTGTGTGTGTGTGTGTAACCATCATGAACGTGTACACTTAGACGCACATGTACACTTTCAAAGCTCTTAAATACAGCGCTCCCAAAGCTCTCTTAATCCCTGGCTCACAATTACAAGACACTGCAGCTCTCTCTCTCTCTCTCTCTCTCAAGGTAAGTCACCCGCATGATTTCCTTTTCAACGAATTCGAGAGAGAGAGAGAGAGAGAGAGAGAGAGAGAGAGAGGCGAGAAAGTGAGTGAGAGGAGTAAGAATGAAAATTGAAAAAAAGTGAGAAAGTGGAGGAAGGAGTGAGTGAAAGTGAGAAAAAAGAAAGTGAGTGACGAGTGAAAGTGAGTGAGGGGGGAGTGAGAGAAAAAGAGAGTAAGTGGCTAGTAGGTGAGAAAGTATTTTAAAGGAAAGTGAGAAAGTGAATGAGAAAGGCAGAGTGAGAGAAGAGAAAGTGAGTTAAAAAAAAGTGAGAAAGTGAAAATGAGTGAGAAAATGAGAGCAAGTGAGTGAGAAAAGTGAGATAATGAGTTAGGAAGTGAGTGAAGTGAGAAAGTGAGCGAGAAAAGTGAGAAAATGAGCGAGAAAGTGAGTGAGAAAAGTGAGAAAGTGAGCGAGAAAAGTGAGTTTAGTGAGTGAGAAAATTAGTGGGAAAATGAAGGAGAAAGTGAGAGAAAATGAGTGAGAAAGTGAGTGAGAAAATGATCGAGGAAAGTGAGTGAGAGAAAAGTGAGAAAGTGAGCGAGAAAAGTGAGAAAGTAAGTGAGAAAATGAGTGAGAAAGTGAGAAAAGAGAAAATGAGTGAGAAAAGTGAGAAAATGAGTGAGAAAAGTGAGTGAGAAAGTGAGTGAGAAAATGAGTGAGAAAGTGAGTGAGAAAATGAGTGAGAAAAGTGAGAAAATGAGTGAGAAAAGTGAGAAAATGAGTGAGAAAAGTGAGAAAATGAGTGAGAAAAGTGAGTGAGAAAGTGAGTGAGAAAATGAGTGAGAAAGTGAGCGAGAAAATGAGTGAGAAAGTGAGCGAGAAAAGTGAGTGAGAAAATGAGTGAGAAAAGTGAGTGAGAAAGTGAGTGAGAAAATGAGTGAGAAAGTGAGCGAGAAAATGAGTGAGAAAGTGAGCGAGAAAAGTGAGAAAAGTGAGTGAGAAAGTGAGTAAATGAAGAGAGTGAGAATTTAAGTCAACGGGAAATGTGAGAAAGTGAGAAAAAAGTGAGTGAAAGAGAGAGAGAGAGAGAGGTGCTGCGTTTGCTGTCCCTCCTCCTCCTCCTCCTCCTCCTCCTCCTCCCTTCTCTCACATGACCCTCCCTTCTTCCTTCCTCCCTCCTGTCCTTCTCTCCTGCCATTTGTATGCTCTCTCTCTCTCTCTCTCTCTCTCTCTCTCTCTCAGGAGGATACACGAGTTAGGCTCAGCGAAATATATTACGGAAGAGAGAGAGAGAGAGAATCTTTTTTCCAAGTATAGACTAAATAATCCTTTGCCTGCAGCCCAACCCTCTTGCTCTATGCCTGGCACTACTACCTACCTACCTACCTACTTACCTGTCTCTCTGTCTATATCTACCTACCTACCTACCTACCCACCCACCCACCCACCTACCTACCTACCTGACTATCCATCTTTCTATGTCCATCTATCTATCTACCTATCTACCTACCTACCTACCCACCTACCTACTTACCTACCTACCTACCTACCTGTCTCAGCTATCTTGTTGACTGCCTGTTGAAGTGCTTGTTAGTCTCTCTCTCTCTCTCTCTCTCTCTCTCTCTCTCTCTCTCTCCATTATATTAAGCCCCTGTATATCTCACAAAGCCTCTTCTTGCCTCCCCATCTCTCTCTCTCTCTCTCTCTCTCTCTCTCTCTCTTTCTGTGTGTGTGTGTGTGTGTGTGTGTGTGTGTGTGTGTGTGTGTGTGTGTGTGTGTGTGTGTGTGTGTGTGGTCCTTGATGTAGGTGTAGGCAGGTATGTGTGTTTGTGTGGTCCATCATGTAGGTGTAGGTAGGTATGTGTGTGTGTGTGTGTGTGTGTGTGTGGTCCTTCATGTATGTGTAGGTGTTCGTTGCTTGTAGGTGTGTATACTGACCAGAATATTGTACAGGAGAGAGAGAGAGAGAGAGAGAGAGAGTATGTATTATGTTTTTATGTGGAAAGTGAGATGTGTGTTTATGAGTGTGTAGGTGAGGAAGGAGAGATAGATAGATAGGTAGATAGATGGACATACACATATACATACACAGGTACACACATACTCGTACATAGACAAATTGATACGATACGAAACGCTTTCCCGTATTTGCGTGTGTTTGTGTGTGTGTGTGTGTGTGTGTGTGTGTGTGTGTGTGTGAGAGAGAGAGAGAGAGACCAGTTCAACACATTCCTTAAGAGAGCGACGGCCTCACCCTGCCCTGCCTCACCCTACCACACCCTGCCTTGCCTCACCCTACCCTGCCTCACCTCACCCTACCCTGCCTCACCCTACCACACCCTGCCCTGCCTCACCCTACCACACCCTGCCCTGCCTCATCCTACCACACCCTGCCCTGCCTCATCCTACCACACCCTGCCTTGCCTCACCCTGCCTCACCCTACCATGCCTCACCTTACCTCACCCTACCCTGCCTCACCCT
>NC_137013.1:467500-602500 GCF_032717465.1 Coenobita brevimanus
GGAGAGAGAGAGAGAGAGAGAGAGAGAGAGAGAGAGATAGGAGGCAGGGTAGGATTAATGGGGAGAGAGAGGAGGCAGGGTAGGATTAATGGGGAGAGAGAGGAGGCAGGGTAGGATTAATGGGGAGAGAGAGGAGGCAGGGTAGGATTAATGGGGAGAGAGAGAGAGAGAGATAGGAGGCAGGGTAGGATTAATGGGGGGAGAGAGAGATAGGAGGCAGGGTAGGATTAATGGGGAGAGAGAGAGAGAGAGGGGGTGCAGAGCAGGATTAATGGGAAGAGGGGTGCGAAGGAGAGAGAGAGAGAGAGAGAGAGAGAGAGAGAGAGAGAGAGAGATAGGCAGGGTAGGATTAATGGGGAGGGAGAAAGAGAGAGAGAGAGAGAGGACAGGATTAATGGGAAGAGGGGTGCGAAGGAGAGAGAGAGAGAGAAAGAGAGAGAGAGAGAGAGCAAAATGGCGGCAGTCAAATACCCTGCTTGTATTATTAGTAAGAAAATTGTGCCGAAAGCAAGAGTAAATCGCATAAAAAGCGGCATTACGCCCAGATTTTAACCCCTTCATTACGATGGCGGCAGGCGATTTGGTATACATCTATCTCAGTCTATCTATCCATCTATGTACCATCTATCTACTATCTATATCTATCGGTGCTATCTGTCTATTTATCTATCTATCAGCTATTTATCTATTTGTTTATATATCTATTGTCTAGTTATAATATTTGCCACTACTATACCGTCAGGGGTTTCTCTCTCTCTCTGTATGTATGTATTTGTGTGTGTGTGTGTGTGTGTGTGTGTGTGTGTGTGTGTGTAATTTTCAGCTTTTTCATTGTCTGTCTGTCTGTCTGTCTGTCTGTCTGTCTCTCTGTCTCTCTCTCTCTCTCTCTACGGGAAGCCATCATCAACCTCCTTTTCTAATATCAACAAAACCGTCTGAAAGCAGCCAAAGTAAAATTGAATCCGCCATAGAGCTAAAGGCACCAGATTTTACCACAATCGCGTAATTTATTTTCCTCCTGCTGCGTGTTGACGATTTCCCACATCCCGGAGTTGATTTTCCCAACTGGAGGGGTTAGTACATCCTCCACTAACGCCTCCACCGCTGCGGAGTCTCTAAGTTGAGGAAAAGGAGGAAAATTGTCCGTTGGTAGCGAGTTTTGAATTACCACAATGCCGAGGGATTGAAGGGGTTTGTAATTACTCCAGCCTGACCTTTGACCTGGCAACTTTAAGAAAACTCTCAGGTGTCTTCCTTTAATTGACGTCTAAATTAACTTCCCACCCGACGAATCCTCCAATCCACTCCAATCCAGCCACTTACGGGAACGCACAGCACCGATTCGAACTGGTATGTAAACAAGGGATAGGGGGGTACCAGTGACGGGGGTGCTAGAGCGGCGGCACACAACCTCCCCACGCCACTGCCAGAGCCACACTGAGCTGCGTAAGGAAGGCACTGCAGTTGCCAGATAAAATGCTGCTTGCTTTCAGAAATCACTAGAATCTCGCCAACCATAACAAATATCTAGAAAACTTACAGAAAAAATAGTGGTCTCTTCAATATCGCCTAAATATCGATAAAATCTCTAATTTATTCCTAGATTTCTCCCCAAAATTGCTAGAATATAAGAACACCAGATAATCACTTGGAAAATTACTACGTTCTCTAGAATATCACTAGAAGTTTGAAAGAATTACTAGATTATCGCAAAACTTGAAGTCGCTAGATGGAGAGAACGCTAAATTGTTGACCTTGGTGGAAATGATGTCTAAAATACCGCAGAACTGGCTAACAAAACGTGATGTATTGTTAGGCATGTAGGAGGAACCTTGGAAATCGCTTTTTTTTTTTTTTTTTTTTTTTTTTTTTATAGAATTGGTATTTCTGGTAGGTGGGGGCGCCCACCATCCCCTCACTCGATGTAGTGCTGCTCTCGGGTGTCTACCATTTCCTCTCTTCCTTCTTTCCGTCCTTCTTCTTCAAGTTTGATTTCCTTAATTCTTTCCTCGTCCTTCTGCCTACGGGTGACTTTACACTCCCTCTTCTGTCTTTCTTTCCTTCATTCTTTCCTCGTCCTTCTGCCTGTGGGTGACTTTACGCTCCCTCTTCTGTCTTTCTTTCCTTCATTCTTTCCTCGTCCTTCTGCCTGTGGGTAACTTTACGCTCCCTCTTCTGTCTTTCTTTCCTTCATTCTTTCCTCGTCCTTCTGCCTGTGGGTGACTTTACGCTCCCTCTTCTGTCTTTCCTTCATTCTTTCCTCGTCCTTCTGCCTGTGGGTGACTTTACACTCCCTCTTCTGTCTTTCCTTCATTCTTTCCTCTTCCTTCTGCCTGTGGGTGACTTTACTCTCCCTCTTCTGTCTTTCTTTCCATCATTCTTTCCTCTTCCTTCTGCTTGTGGGTGACTCTACACTGAGTGACAAGCCAAATGGTTTCCTGTACACCAGGAAACCATTTACTACGCTGGGTGGTAACCATATAACCAAATTATGGCGTCTGGTAGTTTAGTGTGTAATTACGGCGCTCCAATCGGATTGAGCCGGTGAAGGTTTATATCCAAGGGATGGTTGGGGTTTATTGCTCACGTAATGCCACTCAGGGATGAGTGAGGCTGGTCACTCTCATCTTAAATGTCAGGACCAGCTTGCCTAGCCCCGGGCTTCTACACTCCTCATGGGGCAGTGTAGGATTGGATGATGGATGGATGGGTTATTGGTATTGAAGTTAACTGAAAAATAATTCAAATCGACAATTATTTAAAAATTGTGAGGAAGGAAAATACAAGAGTTGGTTCTAATCTTTTTTTTTATTTTTTTTTTAGGTGTGGCCGCTGTTTTCATCTGACGGAACTTGGCAACACTGATAACTTGAATACTGTCATGGCTGCGGGAAATGCGGTCAGCTTTTTGAGGTAAGAACGAGTCTCCTTGGTTACTAGTCAGATTATATCCTCCAGTCCTACTACACCAGGCCATCAAGAATGCTTAAGTAAGGGTTATGGAGCTTTGTCAGGCGAAAGTACACAGACTGTAGCGAAAAGTTGAACGTGAGCAAAAAACAGTAAATAGATGGAAAAATAGATAGATAGACAGATAGCTAGATAGATAGGTAGACAGGTAGGTAGATAGATAGATGGATAGATAAAAATAAATCTCAAAATAGCATAGCGGTAACGGACATACATCAGCGTCTGACTCTAGTGGTTAGGTTCGTATCTTTGTAACATTTCGGCTCGTCGCTAACACCTCTTCCTTAGCGACTTATTTTGTTTACTATACATTAGATTTTTCTTGCTTGTTATTTATGCTGTTTTTTTTTTTTTTTTTTTTTTTTCCAAAATTGCAGGCTTCGTAAAACCTTTCCCTTAGCGATTTATTTGTCACAGTACACGTCAATTTTTTCTTCTGATGTTTGTTTACTTATTTGAGGCTTCGTAACACCTCTTCCTTAGTTATTTATTTTTACACATTACGCGTTTTTTCTTTTGATTTTTTTTTTAGGCTTCGTTGCACCTTTTCCTTGGCGATTTGTTTTATTTAGTACACTTAAAATTTTTCTTCCTGTTTATGTTTTAGTATCGGCATATCTTCAGCGGTAACATACAGAGATATTGAGTTGTGTAGCATAAATCGCTAAGGAGACGGTGCAACGATGTGTCCTCTGACTACAATCCCCACAATAACACAAAAGGGGGAAATCTTGGAGAGAGAGAGAGAGAGAGAGAGAGAGAGAGAGAGAGAGAGAGAGAGAGGGAGAGAGGAGGAAAAAGAGGAGGAGGAGGAGAAAATAGAAGAGGAGGAGGAGGGAAAAGAGGAGGAGGGGGAGAAGGAAGGAAGAGACTTACGAGAGAGGAGAGGAGAGGGAAAGTTAAGGGAGAAAGAGAACAAGGGGAGGGGAAGAAGGAAGTAGGGAGAAGAGGGGAGGGGGAAGTGAGAGAGAGGGGAGGAGGGAGAAGAGGGGAGAGGAGGGGAGGGGAAGAAGGAAGAAGGGAAGGAGAAGAGGGGAGAGGAGGGGAGGGGAAGAAGGAAGAAGGGAGGAGGGAGAGGAGGGGAGGAAGGAAGTATAAGAGAGAGGAGGGGAGAGGAAGAGGGAAGTAGGTAGGAGGGAGAAGAGGGGAGAGGATGGGAGGAGGAAACGTTGAGAGGGAGGGGAGAGAAGAAGAGGAAGAACTAGAGGAAAGAGAGGGGAGGGAAAGGAATAATTTAGAAGCCTCAACGAAGGTGTGTGTAGATAGATAGATAAATGGATAGATAGGTAAATAGATAGATAGATAGATAGACAAATTGATAGATAGGATAGATAGACATAGATAGATAGATAGGTATTAATTATAGGGTAAAGTCCAAAATATAATCGTGTATTGCCAGCCAGATAAAGTCAGTATTATACGTCCTTGGAATAGAGAGAGAGAGAGAGAGAGAGAGAGAGAGAGAGAGAGACCAAGTTAATGAAGAACAATAAAACACACACACACACACACACACACACACACACACACACACACACACACACACACACACACACACACACACAGAAACAGCCTACTGACAAAAGATAGTAACAGGAGAGAGAGAGAGAGAGAGAGAGAGAGAGAGAGAGAGAGAGAATTATATTACAGAGGTAACCCGGATTTCACACACACACACACACACACACATACACACACACACACACACACACACACACACACACACACACACACCTTAACTAGTCACATAATTTCGCTCTGTTTCCAAAATTCTAGACTTTTTAAATTTCGAGACAACCCTATAATATATTTGATGATTTTGATATTATTTTTGGCGTTTTTGGAAATTAAAATCTATGGAATATTACTTAATTTTGGGTTATATTGCGTTATGAGGAACACACTGAGGTGGTTTGGCCATGTGGAGAGGATGGAGGGTCAAAGACTGACGAAGAGAGTGTATGTGAGTGAGGTGGAGGGGGAAAGAGGGAGGGGGAGGCCGAGGATGAGATGGAGAGATGGGGTGGAGAGGTATATGAGAGAGGGGGGTGTGAGTTGGGAGCAGGGGAGTGAAATGGCGGGGGACAGGGCGACTTGGAGGCGATTTGTTTGTGGCCACCCCAAACGGGATTTAGGCGTCTGGCAATAGATAGATAGATAGATAGATTGCCAGAAGAATATTTAAGTTTGTTCTGCCCAGCCTCCAGCTTCACATTGTTATCATCATCTTTCTCCTTTGCCTCTTCTTCTTCGTCTTCTTCTTCTTCCTCCTCCTCCTCCTTCTTTTCTCTTCTCTCTCTCTCTCTCTCTCTCTCCAATCCGATCCTCACCCCTCCCACCTGGAAAAAATTACACAGGTATTCTTGGAAGAGAGAGAGAGAGAGAGAGAGAGAGAGAGAGAGAGAGAGAGAGAGAGAGAGAGAGAGGATTGGGAACAGATTGATGTATAATGAGACGTGAGGAGAGTGAGAGGAGGAGAAGAGGGAGAGGAAGGGATGGAGGGAAGGAGGAGGAGAGACGGAAGGGAGAAGAGGGGAGAGGGAGAAGGAGGGGAAGAAGAGACATAGAGTGGAAGAAGGAAGGGAGAAGATGCTACTACTACCGTATTACTACTGCTACTACTAGTACTACTACAACTACAACAACTACTACTACTACTGCTACAACAACAACAACTACTATTACTACTACTACAACAACTACTACTACTACAACAACAACAACAACTACTACTACTGCTACTGCTACAACAACTACTACAGTACTACTACTACTACTACAGTACTACTACTACTACTGCTACAACAACAACTACTACTACTATTACAACAACGACAACAACAACTACTACTGCTACTACTGCTACAACAACTACTACTACTACTACAACTACTACTACTACAACAACTACTACTACTACTGCTACAACAACAACAACAACAACTACTACTACTACTACTACTACTACTACAACAACTACTACTACAACAACAACAACAACAACAACAACTACTACTACTACTACTACTACAACAACAACTACTACTACTATAGGAACAACAATAACAAGTACTACTACTACTACAACTACTACTACTATCTCTCTGTCTGTCTGTCTGTCTGTCTCTCTCTCTCTCTCTCTCTCTCTCTCTCTCTCCTCCCCCTCCCCTTCCTCCCTCTTCTCCTCTCTTCCTTCCCCATTCTTTTTCCTCTTATTTCTTTCCTCTCTTCCTTCTCGCTCTCCCTCCTCTCTTCCTGCCTCCTCCCCTTTCCCTCCCTCCTCCCTCCCCTCCCCCTCCCCTCTCAACGGCCCTCCCAATACCATTACCAAGCAGTTACCGGGAAATGAAACCTGACCACGATACCAACAACAACAACAGCTACTACTACTATTGTTACTACTACTACTACTACTTGGCTGCTTCTGCTACCAACACTACTACTACTGCTACTACTACTACTGCTACTACTACTACCACTACTACTACTACTGCTACTACTACTACTACTGTTACTGCTACTACTGCTGCTGCTGCTGCTGCTGCTGCTGCTGCTGCTGCTGCTACTACTACTACTACTACTACTACTACTACTACTACTACTACTACCAGCACTACTAGTACTGCTGCTACTACTCTTACTACTACTACTACTACTACTAGGCTGCTTCTGCTACCACCACCACCACTACTACTACTACTACTTCTGCTGCTACTACTACAACTACTACTTCTGCTGCTACTACTACTACTACTACTAGGCTGCTCCAAGGCTGCCGCTACTACTATTTGTAGTGGCTGTTTTCTAAAGAGATTTTACATAAACCAGGGACAAACCACCAACACAGGGAAAAAAAAAGAAAAAAAAAAAGAAAAGAAAAAAGAAAGTAAAGGTGTTGGTCCTATGAGGTACGTTTTCTCTAGTAGTCCGTTCTTTGTCATATTTTAAGGATAAACTAAGGCAATGTTAAGGTGGCAAGAAAACCTATAATTGGATTGTTTTCACCTAACCAAGGCCGTTTCGAATCTTCTTGTCTAGCCCAGATTTTTTTTTTTTTTAAGGAACAAATTGTATAAAATTCAGGCTTTACTGTATTTACTTCCATCCATAATAACTAATATTTGTACGATTTTGCACGACACCCAAACAAACGTCATTAAAAAATATATATATATATATATATATATATATATATATAAATATATATATATATATATATATATATAGTAATTTAGTTTAACGCTTTGTTCTCATTTTCTAAAATCAGGAAGTGGATGGACAGTAAGAACATTGACTGAGGACCATGATATTTAATGTCATTGATTATGTTTAAGTTAATATTAACGTATATTGAACTTATAATTTGTAGGCCATAATTTGAACGACAGAAATTTATTATTTAAGTTTACTGTTGAATTATTTTCCAGTAAAAAAATTATATATATATATATATATATATATATATATATATATATATATATATATATATATATATATATATATATATATATATGTGTGTGTGTGTGTGTGTGTGTGTGTTTGGCAGTGGAACCATCGACCCGGCCGTCCAACGTTACCCAATATTTACAATTCCACATATTCCAGTGCAGTGAGTGTGAAATGCTTTTAGCCATGAAGAAAAGGAAATACAAGGATATTCGAAGCTTTCTTGCAGTGGAGAGAATGAGACCAGGTGGAAAATGGGGAAATGGAGAAGATATTACGGGAATTGGGAAGCCATTGAATGTTAAACTAGCGGGAGTACAAGACGAAGCCGAAGGGGAGAGGGGAAAGAAGCCTGTAGAACGAGTTAACCCAGGTGTGTGTTGTTTTAGACTTTCGGTATACCTGAATGATTATTATTCTGACAGGCTATAGCAGCAGGCAGTACTAACATGGCCTGGTGGAAGTTAAGTCGCCAGTGAGTTTCAGAAAATAATGTCGGCTGTTGTGTAAGGTCCTAACTCTTACCAAGTTTTACATCATGCGATTTGTTCTCCTCACTGTCATATTATCTGAGTTCGTGGGTACATTATTATTAAAATATATATAAATTTTCTTCTGGGATGTTTAAGACCTGGGGGCCCATTAATGCTGTGAACTAATGACCAGTTTATATTCCCTAATGGCCACTGATTCGAAAATTTAGTGTCATGGAAGTGAGATGAAAGGGATGACGGAAAAAGGTGGATGGATGGGGTGAATGAGGCTTTTAACAGCTTGAGTCCAGGATGTTGATCAGGCAAAACTGCGTGGATGACAGCGAGTTGGAGAAGAATATATAGAAGTAGGTGACAAGTTGCCTGTTCCATGAGGGTGCTACACCAGATACACCGTGCGTTATATATATTATGAAATTGCAGTGCCAACAGAGATGTGTCTGTGGTGTGACTATCTTATGGTTTAAAAGAATTTCATAAACACAAGGAAGGAGAAATGAAAGTTACATGGGCATAGACAGGTAAAGTTTACTAGGAAGATAGGTTATGTTTAAAACAGTAAAGTAAGTTTGTATATGATAACAAGATAGGCTACTTTTTAAACTATGACAGCACAGGATTCACTGACCTCCAGTTATATGTAAATGATGCAGTGTAGATCATCTTTCCCGGCATTCTAGTAAGTCATTTTCATATTTTTCCCAGCCATGCCTCTACATCTTTTACTTTTCTACTTGTTTATATCAGTAATTTTGTTCAGGTATCTCGTCCTCAGGTATACAGAGCTGCTACAGAAAAAATATATAATCATCAGGCACAGCAGCTGCAGAGCATTTTATTTCAGAGGCCGGAGTTTTTATACACTGTTTTCCTTCTTTAAGACCCTCGCCATTCACTGCTTTGAATATTTCTTGCATGATAATTAACTGACAAAAGAAGTGATCAGATGGAGCATGCAGTTCACCTTTGCTATTCATATTTACCCAACTCTTGCCTGATGAAGGGTTGTTATATGCTGTGTATCCTAAATGTGGATCTATCTATCGCCAGACACCTCAATCCTGTAAGGGGTGGCCACAAACAAATCGTCTCCATGTCGCCCTGTCCAGTGCCACTTCACTGCCCTGCTCCCAGTTCACATCCCTTCTCTCATATACCTCTACTCCTTCCCTTCATCTCATCCTCGGCCTCCCTCTCCACCTCACTCACATACACTCTGCCGTTAGTCTCTTGCTCTCTAAATGTGGATACAGTACTTAAGGGAAAACTTCTTTTTACAGTATATCTGCCTGTATATCTCAGTGCTTTTTCCTCAATTACAGCATCAATTGTTTGGGGTTAGAGTTCATTTGATTTCACAAGCTCACAGTTTTCGTGTGCTTCCTCAGCTACATCCTCACCTGTGTTTCCTGTATCAAAATCCAAGTTTTTAAATATAAGGCTCGACAGGCAAATCTGTCTATCTATCTGTTGCCAGACGACTTAATCCTGTAAGGGGTGGTCACAAACAAATCGCCTCCATTTCACTGCCCTGCTCCCAGCTCACACCCCTCTTTCTCATATATTTCTCCACTCCATTGCTCCATCTCATCTTTGGCGTCCCCTTTCCTCTCCCCTCCACCTCACTCACATACACTCTCCTCGTCAGTCTTTCGCTTTTCATCCTATCCACATGGCCAAACTGCCTCAATGTGTTTCTCCTATTGCTTTCTGTCACATCGTATCACATCTAATGCCAATTCTTGCTCATAATGGCTTCCTGCAGTACTAAATATCAGGTCATTTGATATACTGTCACGGTTTTCTTTGTCTGTACTGGAATGATTTATTATTGACATGTGCATTATTTATTATTGTGGAATTATTTGTTATTGTGTTTTTGATTGGTGATATGAATGGTAAAGTTGGGAATGTGAAGGTGGATGGAATAGTTGGTGAGTGGGGTGTGCCTGCTGAGATAGATGAGAATGGGAGTGCGTTAGTGGACATTTGTGCTGGGAGGGGGTTGGTGATAGCCAGTACCCTCTTCAGGCATAAAATGATCTACAGGTATACATGGCGAGTGATGAGAAGGGTGGGTGGTGAACTGAATGAAAGGAAGGCAATGATTGATTATGTGTGTGTGGATGAAAGGATGCGAAGATGTGTAATGGATGCAAGAGTTTATAGAGGCTGGGAGAGTGGACTTTCTGACCACTACTTGGTGATGGCCAGAATTAGAATTCAAGTAAGATGGAGGAATAGAAGGGAAAGACGAGAGGAAGGAGTAGTTGCAAGGAGAGTGGAAAGGTTACAAGAGGATGAGAAAAAGGCAGAGTATAAGAGAGAAGTGGAGGAACGATTTGGCAAATATGAATTGGAGCAGATGGGAGACGTGGAAGGTGTGTGTAGGATATTTACAGAAGAAATATGTGCAGCATGTGATGTGGTGTGTGGAAGGAAGAGAAGACGGAGGGGGGTGCAAGGAACAGCGTGGTGGACTGAAGAGGTGAGACAGGCTGTGGCACAAAAGAAGAAAGCATACAATGAATGGATGAGAAATAGGGGCGTGGAAGAAGTTGAGAGGCGGAAGAGAGAGTTATATGTGGAAAGAAAGAGAGAGATGAAAAGATTAGTAAAAGAGAGTAAGAAGAGAGTGGATGAGGGATTTGAGTGTAAAGTGGAGGGACTGTAAGAAAATGTTCTGGAAAGAGGTGAAAAGAGTAAGACAGGGTGGAAGTGAAGTTAGCAGGGGAGTGAAAGATAAAAATGGTAGATTACTAGTGGAGAAGGGAGAAAAAGTGAGCAGATGGAGAGAACACTCTAAGGAATTGTTGAACATAGAGGATGGAAGTAATGCGAGTATAAGTGGCTGGGGAATGGCTGGGAGAAGGAGGGAGGTGAGAAGACAGGAAGAAATCAGTAGGATAGAAGTTGTGGAAGCAATGAAGAAAGTTAAATCGGGGAAAGCCCCAGGAATTGACGGAGTGTGTGGTGAAATGCTGAAGCATGGGGGAGAGATAGTAGTAGAATGGATGTGGAAGATATGCAGATTGGCCTGGGAGGAAGGTAGAGTCCCGGAGGATTGGAAGTCAGGTATAATTGTTCCCTTGTACAAAGGAAAAGGGGAAAAAGAAGTGTGTGGTAATCATAGGGGCATTTGTCTTCTTAGTATAATAGGAAAAGTGTATGGTAGGATACTTATTGACAGAGTTAGGGAAATAACAGAGGAATTAGTTGGAGAAGAACAGGGAGGCTTTAGGAAGGGAAGAGGTTGTGTAGATCAGATATTCATTCTTAGATCTTTAGTGGAAAAGTTTCTAGAGAAGGGAAAGAAGTTGTATGCGGCTTTCATGGATTTGGAGAAAGCATATGACAGGGTGGACAGACAAGGATTGTGGAAAGTGTTAAGAATATATGGAGTAGATGGGAAGTTGTTGAATGCTGTGAAGAGTATGTACGATGGTGTGAAGGCTGCAGTGCGTGTGGATGGTGAACTAAGTGAATTTTTCTCTTTGAAAGTTGGGTTGAAACAGGGATGTGTCATGTCTCCATGGTTGTTCAATCTGTACATGGATGGGGTAATAAAAGAGGTACAAGGTAGGGTAGTGGATGTTGGAGTGGCCCTGGTGAGAGAGGATAGTGTTTGGAAACTCCCTGTACTGTTGTTTGCAGATGATACTGTGTTGTTGAGTGAAGACGAAGGGGAGCTGCAAGGCTTGGTGGATGAGTTTGGAAGAGTATGTAAGAAACGGAATCTAAAGGTGAATGTAGGGAAGAGTAAAGTGATGGTCTTTGAGAGAGGTGAAGTCAGTGAATGTACAGCGAGGTTGGATGGTGAAGAATTGGAAAATGTGAGTACGTTTAAGTACTTGGGTAGTGTGATGAGTAAGGATGGAGGTTTGGAGGGTGAAGTGCTTGAAAGGGTACAGCAGGGAAGAAAGGTTGCTGGTTCTTTGAAAGCAGTGATAAGAAACAGGGAAGTGAGCATGGAAGTGAAAAAGTTACTACATGACAGTATTGTGATACCAACTCTAACGTACGGATGTGAAGCTTGGACGTTGTTGGAAGGACACAAGTCAAGAGTGAGAGCAGTGGAAATGAGTTATTTAAGAGGAGCCTGTGGAGTCACATGGAGAGACAGGCTGACGAATGAGGATATAAAGGAGCGTTGTGGTGTGGATGTGGATGTGATAGGAAGCGTTATGAGGAACACACTGAGGTGGTTTGGCCATGTGGAGAGGATGGAGGGTGAAAGACTGACGAAGAGAGTGTATGTGAGTGAGGTGGAGGGGGGAAGAGGGAGGGGGAGGCCGAAGATGAGATGGAGGGATGGGGTGGAGAGGTATATGAGAGATGGGGGTGTGAGTTGGGAGCAGGGCAGTGAAATGGCGGGGGACAGGGCGACTTGGAGGCGATTTGTTTGTGGCCACCCCAAACGGGATTGAGGCGTCTGGCAATAGATAGATAGATAGACTTGTGCAATCCCTCTTCCTAATATCATATGAGTTCATTGTCTGGATTCACTTTGCCTGCACAACAACAAGCAGGTATCCACTTTTCTCTGTATGCTTTTCTCTTGGAAAACCAGTGTACTGGATTTTTGTACCTTTTATCTCAAGCTTGGTGTTCAAACTACCATACACAGAACAGTTACTTGGTATTTTCATAGAATACATGAATATTAGGCACAGCAACAAATAGCAATGGAGTAACCTCGTAGTTCTGTGACAGTCTTAACTTCATTATCTCATCCTTCTCCCCAGGGACCTGTGCATCAGCTGACCTGTTTGCCTGGGCTGTGGGAGGGGCTATCTCTACTGCGAGCATGTGACTTACAGCCACCATATTGAAACACCCACACTCGTCGCCCCTACCATGGTAATGCAATTGGAACACTGTTTTTGCATGCTGTCTCTGTTTCCCTGCTGCTGCTGTGTATACATACGGTATGTTGTAGCTATATATTTTGATTTTTTCCGCCTAGCTTTACGAATTATATGATACATTTAGCCAAGAGTTTGAATAAAGCAACCTCATAGGCTGCTGCAGTGCTGAACATACTTTGTTTTGTTTTGATTCTCTTTATGACTGCATTAACCTAATGTCTGTTTAAATATGATAGTAAAGATAAAATTGAAGTTGATGGAAGGAGCACATATATAAAAATAATGTATATTTTACCATCATAAAGTATATAAGCCCATCATTATATACCGTAAAAAATTATCATTATCCAATACTGTAGGCATTAACAGTACTACTTACACATATATGCCCATATACAGTATAAATTTACTTCCATAATTATTTCTTACTGATCTTTAAGTACAATTAACCTAGTCAGCTGCTTTCTTAATTTAGTACCAATAGCTTCCTCTGTGATAAATTTCTTATGTGAAGTACCCTAATGATACTGTAGCACTGTGATACCAGTTTTATTAATTTGTGAACATCTTGTGAAGTGTTTGTGATAAGTGGGCACGTAAGAGATGTAGTGATACTAGAGGTAGACTGTGAGATAATGCTGATATAATGTGTGCGGTGTGTCGTGGAGAGCAGGTGGAGATTGTCAGGCGTGAAAGGATTGAACTTGCTGTGAGTCTTCTGTGTGTGTGGAAGAGTTTTGTTATTTGGGGGACATGTTATGTGCTGGAGTTGGGGCTGGAGCTAGCTCTGTGGCTAGAGTGAGGAGTGGTTGGAGGAAGTTCAGGGAGCTGTTGCCTCTCCTGACATTGAGAGGACTCTCCCTATGTGCTAAGGGATCTTTGTATGCAGTATGTGTTAGGAGTGTGATGCTGTACAGTAGTGAGACCTGGGCAGGAAAGGAAGAGGATATTCGCGGGCTCAAATGTATGGAAATGACAATGATTAGGTAGATGTGCAGTGCATCCCTGTGTGCAAGGCCTGGTGGGGCTGGGTTTACAATGGAAGAGTTGAGAGGTAGGATGGGAATGGAGTGTATTGGTGTTGTGATGAGGAGAGGTAGATTGAGGTGGTTTGGACATGTGAAGAGGATGGAGGATCATAATTGGGTGCAGAAAGCAAGAAGCATTAAAATTGGGGGTAGGGTTTTAAGGGGTAGACTGGAAAAAACATGGGACGAGGTCATTAAGTGCAACCTTAGGATTAAGGGACTGAACAGGGAGGCTGCCATAGATTGAGCAGCATGGAGAACCACCATTAGAGTGACCAAGGCCGATGCATGCAAGCATGGTTGGACCTTCAAAAACGATAAACGAAGAACGATTGTCCTCAGTGAAGCTGTAAAACATATGGGTGTTTAGACAATCAGATATTCTCTGAAGTGTAATACTGTGCAAGATGTTGTGTAACACAGCTGTGGAAGTAACTAGTGGCATAGGCTGTCATTTTTTTTTTTTTTTTTTTTTTTTTTTACGCATTTCTCAGTCACATGTCAGATTTTAACTACACTCACTTGCATAGAGGCCTGCCCTGTCTCGCTTAGTACCAATATAAGTGCCCAAATAACTATAGCCATTAAATGCTAATAGGCCTTCCAGTGCTTCTTGAGAAGGAAGAATCTTTTTCCTGGCCAATTAACATATCCAGTAATCTTAAACAATTAGCAACACGATATGTTTTTTATCAGTGAAATGTAATGCCATCTCTCTTCAGTGAATTCCTGTGCTCATTTTTGCATCTGTAAGCTGCACTGTGCACCATCGCATTTTATTTTCTGTAGTCATCGTTAGATTTCAAAAAGCACGGCTGTCAGGCAGGGTGCAACATGGCTGTCACTACAGCAGTGCCGCCCTGGCAGCAGACACACACACACTATGCGGGGCTTCCCATGAGAAATCTCCTCCATATTATAGACCTCAGTGGGTGCGATGAATTATTGAATCGGCAGTGTGTTACAGAATCAGCACTTTTCATTGGAAATTGTTATAATTTTTATCATAATTTAGGTTCATACACACCTGTTTATCAGAAATCCGGTTAAAAAAAAAAATTTGGTTGAACAATTAATTGAAAAAAAGGATTCAGAGCGAAAACTTGCTAAAGTTAGTGAAAGTTTCTTCTTTAGATGGCCAACTCTCCTTGACAGACCTGTATTTTGCATAAATATTGATTTAAAATGCTAATAACTGTATAGACAGGCATGTTTGAACCTATTTACAGATATTTTGGCAATTATCCATACTTATTTTCCACTATAAAATTTGAAGCTCTGCATGGCTTGTTTTTGGGCTATATTTAGAGCAGTGGGCGTGTTTTGGGCTATATTTTACGACCACTGGGCCATTTCTTGGTGTCTGGAATAAACTCTAGCATTTAAGTAGATGATGTTGTTTGTAGTGTTTAGTTTATTACTAAAACTGTGCTTAGAACAGGTAAAGAGAGTGTACTTAGTGGTGGTGGTGATAGTGGTAGAGGAGAAACTCAAAATTTGCCCCCTCTCTCTCTCTCTCTCTCTCACACACACACACACACACACACACACACTAAAACTGTGCTTAGAACAGGTAACAACAGGTAACGAGAGTACATTTAGGGCTGTTCCATTAAAACTAAACAATATTGACAAACGTAAGCGTCTGACGTTTCTATTTTTCGTACCATAATTAAATTTGCAGTTTATGTCAGGTTTTCGTTACCTGGTTGTGGTGTAAAATAGTATTGGAATGTGTCAGGAGGATGAATGCCCCCAGAGACTTCCCATTCCTGTAACAAACTTAAATATCCATGAATACTGTTACGCCCCTGTCCCACACTGCCACAGGCTCCACCAGCAGTAGTTCAGGATAGGAAGGATATTGCCCAGTGAGTTGTTCTTCCCGTGGTCAGCCTTTCAGAGTACAGCACACAAGATCAGCTGAGGCAAAAATAAACACTGGGCAACGGAATTACGGGAAACATCGGGAATTCTCTGGCACTGGCAACGGAATTACGGGAAACATCGGGAATTCTCTGGCACTACCTAACTGGCAAATCCTGCTTCTCAACAATACAACAGCAGTTTTTTCAGTTTGTAGACACTGGATAATTCAAGACTAAAACTTTCCTTAGCAGACTGAAAGATATGAGAAATACAAGGCTGTTCAGATAGTTTTATTGGACTGGACGTTTCTGTCAACGAATACGAGTAAATTTAATGTGGTGATGAGGTGGCGACGGTATGCATAATATTGGAGTTAGAATAATAAATTGCGTTTCCTAGTTTATTTCAGACTACCTGTGTACTTTTTCAATAGATTTTTTTTTTTTTTTTGGTGTGGCAACTGTCAGAAAGTTTTTGCACTAGCCAGCTCGGTGTTGTAGTTACCTTTGTTTGAGGGCAGGCCAGTAAGCTTCTGCCTCTAACCCAACAATATCCTTGTGTGGCAATCTTACCTTCGAAAAATCATGAAATAAGTGACATTTTCTGTTAATAGAGTGCTCCTCGAAGTATATCACTTGAATTTAAGTGTATAGTTAATCCATGCTGCAGCCGCAGTTGTTGTTAACTTACTCAGTGAGTCCTATTATTGTGTTGGGCACAGTAGTACGTCTCCCCCATAATTGGGGCTAAATAACTATATGAAGTATGGGAAGAATATATATATGTATATATGTATATATATATGTATATGGAGCCTCTGTGGTACAGTGGTAGAGTGTGCGTTTCGTACACGGGTGGACCAGGGTTCGTGCCCCGCCAGGGTTATAAACTTTGGGAGTGTTCACCCGGCCACGTACTGCATTGGTGGACACAAGGGATGCTGTGGTTGAACAAGTGTCGCTTACTGTAAAGTATGCTTTCACCCAGTCGGCTTGCGCGGGCCGATTACACTTGATTCACAGACTACACACACATCCAAAGCCACTGCAACACTACAATTACACTTACAAGCACTTCTCACCTTACATACAATCTCTGCTAGACAGCCTAAGCCACTTGGTAGAGATACATTGGCTGTATCGTCCTGACTTCGGTTGGGATAGGCCGGTCCTGCTGTGGATAGTCAAACGGCTGATGATGATGACGATGATATATATATATATATATATATATATATATATATATATATATATATATACATACAGTAATATAAGACATGGCTGCAATTACAGATATTAGGGCTAGGTCAGTGGTTGTAAATGGTTAGGTTTGTATTTTTAACCACGTTTAGTGCCCCCATATGCAGTTCTGTAAGTTACAATAATGAGTAAGAAAACAGAGTACATAAATTTTCATCAATAGCAATGTTTAAATGCAATCACGTAGGTTCTTAATTGAAATATGTAATTCGTATCCGCACCAAAAGAAATTAAGCTGATTTAGACTAGTTGCCATAGGTAAAAGTGAATTGGTAAGGATGCTGGCTAAAATATTTACCTCTTTCAATCAAGCACTCAGATTTGAGCATAAGTGTGTTGGGTTTACTACAAAATTTCTTAGTAAAACAATATAGATTAATTATTTCATGAGATTCACACACACACAAAACACCACGAGGCATCTTTCTATCTCAAGAGCTTTTCTTCCCTGTAAATACTACTAGCTGCAGACCTAAGGAAATGGCCTGTACCATGCATATATAATATAAAAAGTAGTTAATTAGATGGAAATATAGACAGTTAGTGTAGTGGAGTGGAAGGTGTAGGAAACACTGGGAATGTTCGTTGGGGTGGAAATGATATACAAAAGCATGAAAGTAGTTGTTAAGCAGTGACTGACAGACAGGAAATAATGACATAAATATTTAGTGAAGAAGACCAACATCAAGCATATGAACAGACTGGGAGAAAGCTAGGAAAGCAGAGCAGTAAACAGTCTGAAAATGTATGAAGTAGAACTGGATGAAAGTACTGTACAGGTGGAATGATTTATGGGAAAAGGGGAAAGACTTACCAACTAGACTGGGTTAGAAAAAAAAACTACTGCACCAAGTACCGTAGCTGAAGAAATCATTGCATACTGTATTAAGGGAAAAGTAATAGTAAAAAATGTGAATACCAGAGGAGAGTGATTACTGAGCTAGATTGGAAATTTACTAGTACTGTAATAATTGACACAGTGAAGGTGACAGTAGTATAGGGAAAGAAAACTGTTGCCAGAAACTGAATGAACAACCGTGACAGTACATGCATATGATAACCTATATTTTCCAACATGAGCTGCCAGTCATGGCTGGATGATAGCTGTGGAAAGAAATTGCTGAAAAAAAGGGAGGAGTGTTACTATCTTTTATGTGTTGGTCCTGCAGTGAATATCACCATTCAACCAGCTTTGTACAGAAACAAAAGCAGTCTCCATGCTGAAAATAATTCTGTATTAACTATGTCCTTACATCCTGCAATATAAATTTAGGAACATGAAATGTTCTGCTACATGAGTAGAGGTGCACATAACCAGGTTATGCTGCTGTATAGTTCCTTACTGGTTGACTGGCAGGAAACATACCGTGGAAGTCTATGAAGTTTGCAATAACATATTTACTTTGCTCATGTAGATTGAACAATTATTTAATCTAAATAATGGCATAATAAGACTAAATCATAATTCATGCTTAGCATACAGAGTATACTGTATCGAGCTTGGAAATGCATTCTCTTAAGTGTTCTGCAGTCATTTTTTGTTAATTCTAGGGCATATAGACATTTGCCTATGTAAATTTAACAACTTAGAGTGGGTTAGCGATGTATCTGATCTATTAAGCAGAAGAAAAAAAATCAAAATTCGGGCGCTGTTAGCGTTCATGCAGTACATTCTAGCCCAGTCTAGTGACTGTCGCGGCTTTCAAACGCTTGGACTGGGTTACGTCAAGACTGTCGGTCCAGATTTTGTATAGTAAGGCTGGTTGACACTCAGGAACGTCTGCTGACTGAATGTCGCTGTTGGTCCGCCTGAACCCTTGGTCTTTATAGTACAGTCGTGAGTGGTGATGGGGAATGCCACCAAGGGAAGTGGCCCGATTATCTACCCTTTAATGTATTGGACCACAGTAGTCTAGCCTAGCCTCGGGCCCCTACACCTCATAAGGAGGGTAATCTCTAGTAGTCTTAGGTAGTGCCCTACTATCTACCAGCTTATCTACCTGCCTACTACGTGGTTACTGATATATGACACTATCCACCCAGCTACCTACTCACCTGCCAAAGTGCCCTTGTGACTGCCCATCTACCTGCCTACCTTAGTGCCTACCTACTTACCTACCCACCAGCCTCCCACAGTGCTTACCTACCTACCAAAATACCTAACTACCTCCCCCTCTGTAGCAGTCCCTACCTACCTACCTACTTACCAAAATAACTACTTCCCTCCCTCTAGCAGTCCCTACCTATTTACTTACCCACCTACTTACCCACAGTGCCTACCCACCCATCTCCCACAATGCCTAGCTGCTTACTACAGTGCCTACCTACCTACCTACCTGTCTTCCGTCTGTGCTTACCTACTTACTTGTCACAGTGCCTACCTACCTGCCTACCTACCACAGTGTTATGCCTACCTGTCTACCTACCACAGTGTTATACCTACCTGTCTACCTACCACAGTGTTATACCTACCTACCTACCTACCACAGTTATATCTACCCTATCTACCTACCACAGTGTTATATATACCTACCTACCTATCTACCACAGTGTTATACCTACCTACCTACCTACCACTTATACCTACCTATCTACCTACCACAGTGTTATTCCTACCTATCTACTACAGTGTTATACCTACCCACCTACCTACCACAGTTATACCTACCTACCTATCTACTACAGTTTATACCTACCTACCTATCTACCACAGTTATACCTACCTACCTCCCATTGTGTTATACCTACCCACTTTCCTACCTACCTAGCTACTACAGTGCCTACCTGCCTACCTACCTTCACACTTACATGCCTGCCACATTGCTTACCCATCTGCATGCCTACCTACTTACCTACCTATGTACTACAGTGCGTACCTACCTACCTTCCTACCTACATGCCTGCCACACTGCATACCTGACTTCTTCCCTACCTACCTACCTACTTACCTGCCTACCTACCAATCTGACAAAGTTAATCTTATAACTCCAGCATTCAAATAATTCAACGTCAAACGATTTTATTCAGTTATAAGTCATGCATAATCCCCTTCAGAAATACAGACAGCGTTTAAACATCAGTAAGGCGTTGTAAATTGTATTAATACAGTTATACAGTGACTTCCTTTCAGTTTTTTAATACATATGAGACAAGGAAGCACAATGGAATGCACGAAAATAGCGAAGGAATTTTTTGAAGAGAAAGGGGCAGGTAATTTCTTGACGTTCCAATATATTTTCAAAAGACAAGATCAAATAATTCCTTCCAATACTAATTTTATGAAGATTCGTGTCAGATAATTCCTCCGTTCCTATAATTTTTGAACAGACGGGTCAAATAATTCCTTCCAATACTAATTATATGAAGAGACGTGTCAGATAATCCCTCCATGTTCCTATAATTCTTGAACAGACTGGTCAAATAATTTCTTCCAATAATTTATGAAGAGACGTACTGTATCAGATTATTCCTTGATGTTCCAATAATTTTTTAAGAGACTTGTCAAATAATTCCTGGATGTTCCAATAATTTCTGCCGCTGCTGCAAGGAAAACTCTTTCATTTGAGCCTCTCACGAAGGGAAAGAATTTTAAAAGAATACCAGTTCAGCTAAGAATTTCCTACCAGTGCCTAGTCAAGGGAAGGAAATGAATAGGAATACGGCCGTGTGTGTGTTCTTACCTACCTTACCTAATTGTATCTTTACAGGAATGAGTCAAGCTCGTACTGTCCCGTGTCTTAAACCATATTTATCGTACATATCCTTAAATTTGTGAATTGTTTTGGCACACACTATTTCATTCGGTAGTGCATTCCATTGATCAATTGCTCTGTTTGGGAAACTGAATTTCCTTACGTCCTTATCACCTCTCTTCTTATGCAGTTTTTTGCAGTGTCCTCTTGCTGATGATTCTCCATATGTTAAGTAATCATTTATGTCTATTTTCTCCTTTCCTGATATGCACTTATATAGCATTATCATGTCACCTCTTTTCCTTCTCTCCTGTAGTGTTGGTAGATTCAGTTTATTTAGACTTTCTTCGTAGCTTAGGTCCCTTAAGCTTGGTATCCATCTTGTAGCGGCCCTTTGAACTTTTTCAATCTTGTCTATGTGCTTTTTGAGATGAGGACTCCAGACTATTGATGCATATCCCAGGGTTGGTCTAATGAATGATGTTATTATCCTTCTTAGCATGTCTTCATTTATGTATGTGAATGCTATTCTCATATTTGCAAGCAGTGTATACATGTTCCGTACCTTCTCGCTGATGTGGTCAGCCGGAGATAGTCTGTTATTGATAATCACACCTAGGTCTTTCTCTCTGTCTGATGTGTATAGGGTTTTATTTCCTAACTTATAATCCCAATCAGGTCTTTTTCCACTTTTACCAAACTTGATTACATGACACTTGTCCACATTGAATTCCATTTGCCATGTACTACTCCATTCATGAAGTTTATTTAATTCTTCTTGTAGCTCCCTACAAGAGTCTGTGCTAGTAATTCTCCTTTGTATTTTTGCATCATCTGCAATCATATTCAGATAGCTCTCATTTCCAGTGTTACTGTTTATATCATTTATGTACACTAAAAACATGATTGGTGCCAGCACCGAACCCTGTGGTACTCCACCAGTCACTTCTTTCCATGATGAGTAGTTTCCTCTTAGTACTGTCCTCATTTCTCTTTTTATGAGAAAGTCTTGCATCCAACAAAACAGTTTGCCTCGAATTCCTCCTTGATGATACAGCTTCCATAAAAGTCTTTGGTGTGGTACTGTGTCAAAAGCTTTCTTGAAATCTAAATAGATACTGTCCACCCATCCTTCCCTTTCCTGTATTGTGTTTGTTACTCTGTCATAGTAGCTCAACAAATTAGTAACGCATGATTTTCCTTTTCTGAAACCAAACTGTCTTTCTGTTATCATACTATGTTCTTCTAGATGATTTACCCAAGCTTTTCTTATAAGTTTTTCTAATACCTTGCTTACAACACTGGTCAGTGATACTGGTCGGTAGTTGAGAGGATTTTGTCTATTTCCTTTCTTGAATAAGGGGACTATATTTGCTTTTTTCCAAATATCAGGTAGTTTCCCTTGACTCAAGGATTTCTTGAAAATTAAAAATAGTGGTTTACTTAACTCCTTTGCACATTCTTGTAACACCCAACATGAAATTTCATCAGGACCACTTGCTTTTCCTCTGTCTAATCTACTTAACTCCTCCTGTATTACTTTTTCTGCTATTTGTATATCTGGTAGTATGTGTGGACATGCGTGTTCCACATAGTCCCTCTCAAATTTTTTTCTTCTGTAAAAACTAATTGGAAATTCTTATTTAGTGCTTCACAAATATCTTTCTTTTGTGTATAAGTGATTCCCTCGTCCGTAATGGATTGTATTATATCTTTTACTTTGGTTTTGCTTCTGATATAGCTGTAAAACAGCTTTGGTTGATCACTACTTTTATTTATTATATCCTCCTCAAACTGTTTTTGGGCTTCCCTCCTTATTCTTGTATAGTCGCTTCTTGCCTGTTTGTAATTATTATACGCCCTTTCACTATTGTGTCTTCTGTATCTATTCCACAACAAATCTCTTCTTTCTTTTGATTTTTTACATTCTGTATTGAACCATTTCTGTATTTTCTTATCTGCTTCTTTGTGCTGTGGGATGTACTTCTGGACTCCTATTTCATAAAATTCACAAAAATTTTTATATACAGCATTTAAATCTTGTCCTCTATGCTCATTTTCCTAATCAACTTCTAAGAAATACTTCTTTAGGTCTTGATAATTTCCCTTTTTATAGTTTAGGCTCTTTTTGTATGTGTGTGTGTTTTAATATAAGAGAAACCAAATACAAATCCATTAAGAAATCAAAGAGATATGGTAATGGTGGTAGATGGTGGTGGTGGTGGTAGTTGATGGTATTTGTTGTTGTTTGTGGTGGTGGTGGTGGTGGTAGTTGGTGGTGGTGGCAGTGGTGGTGGTATTTGGTGATGGTGGTGGCAGTGGTGGTGGTAGCTGGTGGTGGAGGTGGTGGTAGTTGGTAGTATTTGGTGGTGGTGGTGGTAGTTGGTGGTGTTTGGTGGTGGTGGTAGTTGGTGGTATCTGGTGGTGGTGGTGGAAATGATGGTAGCTGGTGGTGGTGGTGACTGTGGTGGTTAATGGTGGTAATGATGGTGGTTCGTAGCAATACTTGCGATGGTGATAATCATGTTTATCATACAACCATTAATATTAGTGTACAGTAATCATCATCGTCCGAGAGAGAGAGAAATTGGAAGAACGTGAGAAGGGAGGGGAGGAGGGACTGAAGAGGAGCCAGGAGGAGAGGATGGAGGTAATGCGGGAAGGAGAGAGGAGAGATGGAGGAGGGGGATGGAGGAAGCGTGTTTTTCATGGAGAAGGAAGAGTGGAGGGAAGGAGAAAGACAAGAGGTGGAACTACAAAGGGGGAAAATGAAGGAAGGGAAATTGAGGAAAAGAGAAAAAAGGAGAGGGAGAGGGATAGAGGAAAGGAGGGGAGGAAGAAAGGGTGTGGAGGGATGGAGGCGTTAGTGGAGGGAGGGAGGAAACAAGCAGAGGGAAAGGGGGGACCAGGGGGAGGCGGAATGAGCCGGTTCAGTCTGGTTTGGAGCGTGGTGAAGGAAGGGTGTTTGCGATTTTGGTACGATATTTTTTCCGTTTTCTTCCCATTAAGTTGTTTTCTGATGATGGTATTGATTTTAGTTTGTACTGTAAACACTCCTGAGTTGTTTTAAAGCTTACTTAGATAATTTAAATCGTTATAGCTGACAATAGAAGGGCAATAGAGCTGTGCTTGTGTTTATACTTCTGCGTGTGTGTAGTCAGACTAGGGGGGTAATTTCGAGTTTAGGCCTTTCACAATAACTTTGCCTAGATTTTCGTTTTTTCGTAGCTTTTTATTTATTTTTTTTTTACATAGCTCACTGACATAATGGTACGGCTCAGCGTCCTTCCCATAACACTTTATGCTTATCATAGTCTAGGTATTAAGTATTACAACTTGGCATTCATGATGGAGGGATGGCAATTTTAGGCCAGGTTGGAGTATTTCCTACTGCCTGTGATTTCCAGTCTTTCAAAGGCAGTGTGTCTAGGCATCTCGAAATGAATTAATCTTGAATTTGGCTCTGTTGTTTTTTCTTGGAGGGAACAATTTGCGGGCTCCTGGCCTTTGGTTCCTTCTTTCTTGCATAGGAAAAAGCAGTTTGGTAACCAAGGACTGATTCCTAACTTAAAACTACTGCTTATCAAAATCCATAGAACCGCATTTTCATATTTTTTTTGTAGGAGTGACCCATTATCTGAAAAACTGGCTGTTGGTGATGCAGAAGTGACAAATCCGAGTTTGAATTCTTTGCTGTAACAAAGACTTATTAGAATGATATGCCCTTCACTTTGTCTAAACTTTCTCAGCATCTTGAAGTTTTAGTTGTAACAGTAATGCTAGGCAATGATAACGTAGAAGTGCTGTGGGAAGGAAAACTATAATTGGTATTTATTTACTTTATTGCCGTTTCTATAGCGGGCAGTCTTACCATACCCAGTAAATTTGTGCTGTCATATGGTGTATGCCTGTATGTGTTCTTTTGTGTGCAAATGAATATTATCGAATCTTGCTCAACATACTGAAAGATGGATTTCATTCCCCAGCTTCCCAACTGGATGCTGGGTTAGGGTAAATTAAATTATTAGGTACAGTTAAGCTAACACTACCATAGGCTATGATGCTATAGTAGGACTCGCGTAAATTTGCGCTTGTGGTGTGGCCCGCACCTGTCTACAGTGTTGCCACGTTTTCTATACCGTTATCTCTCTCTCTCTCTCTCTCTCTCTCTCTCTCTCTCCTGGCGGGAGATGTGAGCCACCCTGAGTACTTTTGATTCTTTTATATGTTGTTTATAATTGTGCTTTCATTTGTTAATTTGGTTTTGTTATATTTAGTGATATTTATCATTTTTTGTATACGGCGACAGATGACCCGTTATTGCAGTACCAAGATTGATTTTCATTCATTCATTCTCTTTCCCCTTCCTCCATCTCTCTCTCAGCTTGACAATGCCTCCACCACCACCACCCCCCGTCATGCCGACAATGCATTCAACCTTGCCCCTCTCCTGCCTCCCTCTCTCTCTCTCTCTCTCTTTTATTGCAAGAGACATTTTGGATATTTTCTTTTACATATTATTGTATATACTGTATTGTAAATTTGACATCATTTCCACACCACCCCTGAGATCAAGGCCACCGACTGGGTGTGGAAGTGTTGCCGCTCGCGAGTAAATAATGTTTTTTTTTTTTTACTTTGGTATTGGCATATGCCTACTATTTTGTCCTACATATTAGATTATGATTATAAATGTGATTATTCCTCGCCTTTAAAATTACGGTAAAAGCCAGTAAATGTGAGCATTTTTCCCTAGCAACACTTGTACAAGCTATGGTTGGGTCTACGGAGGGGTACGTACTTTACCTTAGGCCAGACTGGGTGTGTCAGTGTTGCCACTCACAAGAATTACATGAATTATTTCTTTTACTTTGGATATTGGCATATTTCTTCTTTTTTCAGGCTCATTATCTTATATCCATAACTGTGATATTATTACCCATCCTAAAACTAGGCTTAAAACCATTAAAAGTGACTACAATTTCTTTTAGCAACACTGTACAATATGTATGCCATGTTTCTGTGTTACTGTATAAAGATTTTATGCATAATAAGATTACTGTTGATTTATCCATCAAAATACACAAGTGTAAGTTTTATTCATCTGAATTTGTCGTATTTGTGTTGCCTTGTATATAAATAGCTTCCGTTTCACATCGCAAGGTAGGGAAACGTGGCACCTTTGTACACAGGTGCGGGCCACACCGCAGCCGCAAATTTACGCGAGTCCTACTATAGTCACAAAGATGTGCTATGAAAGGGATTTAGAAGCATAGCATTGTAACTTTTATATATAGAGGCGAAGATTCACTTGATCGGATGATGATTGGCTGAGTGCAACATGTCCAAATAACATCATGGTATTTCAGATAATTACCGGTAATGTGAATCAAAACCTAGAAATTATCAGAAATACAGCGATGTTATTTGGACATGAAGCATTCAGCCAGTCATCACCAACCTGCCAAGTGCATCTTTGCCTCGATTTAAAAAAAAAAAAAAAAAAAAAAAAAAAAAAAAAAATGCTGTTTCATTTTCTTGTCACAGAACTATGTGAAATGGACTGCATAAAGCAAAATCGATGGCAGGTAGAAGGTAGAAATACTATTACTGTCTAATGTATAACTGTCCACTTTTAATGTAGATAAATTGTACTATAGTTCTATGATTATTACAGTGATGTTCTAATTTAAATGTAAATAAATTGTACCATATTTCTACAATCATTGCAGTGGTGTTCCTATGATGGCCTTGGGTTCGTGTGGGTGAAGACGAAGGATCAAGATAACGCTTTTCCAGAGAGAGGGCAGCCTGATTCTGGTTCAAGAGGAGCGATGGGAGACTCGCTGGAGAACTGAAGTAGTGAGGGACCTTGGAGGAGAGTGGCAGGAGTCTTTTCAGATGAGTACAGTAGTGTAATGCATTTTTTATCTAACTTCCCTTAGCATTTTCAGCTGTTAGTCAGGTAATTGTTAAGTAGCAGCCGTGGAGCAGTGGGTTAGAGTGCTCCATTCTGACCGAAGGGTCGGAGGATCGAATCCACCCAAGGGTCATTGGTAGACTTCAGGAAGGGCATCCGGTCATAAAATGCTAGGTACACACTCCAATCCAAAAGTCCTCTACCCAGGGGCAACGCCTTAGCCCTTCGGGGATACCTGGCGTAAAACCAAAACAAGTC
Source organism: Coenobita brevimanus (assembly GCF_032717465.1). Taxonomy (NCBI): domain Eukaryota; kingdom Metazoa; phylum Arthropoda; class Malacostraca; order Decapoda; family Coenobitidae; genus Coenobita; species Coenobita brevimanus. The sequence continues at coordinate 494,305 of NC_137013.1, forward strand.
AGGTAATTGGTGGTAGGTGGTGGCGACCATCATCCACTCACTTGATGTAGTGCTGCCTACTTCTTCCGTAGCCTTTATCATTCTTTTTTCTGTGTCTGCCCTCCTGTCTTCCTATTTCTCACCATCATCCACTCACTTGATGTAGTGCTGCCTACTTCTTCCTTAGCCTTTATCATTCTTTTTCTGTGCCTGCCCTCCTCTCTTCCTATTTCTCCCATCTTTCCTGTCACTTCTTATTGCTTTTCTTTCCTTTGCAGGTGGCTTTACATTGAGTGACAAGCCAAATGGTTTCCTGTTAGCCGAGAAACCATTTACAACGCTGGGTGGTAACCATATAACCAACCCATACGTGCTCCCTACGTGTCAACAAGTGGGTTGGTGGAGGGTTAGTGCCCCTCCCCGTAAAACCAATAACTCAGAGTCAAATGGCCACCCCTTACGGGATTATGGCTTTTAGCAATAGATAGATAGATAGAAGTCAGGTAATTGTTAGGTTTAATTGATCATTGTAATAGGTGGGGGTGCTCACCATCCACTCACTTTGTGTAGTGCTCTTTGAGTGTCTGCTCTTTCCTCTCTTCTTTCCTTCCTCTTTTGTCTTTCCTTCATTCTTTCCTCTTCCTTCAGCCTACGGGTGACTTTACACTACCTCATGTCTTTCTTTCCTTCATTCTTTCCTCTTCCTTCTGCCTGTGGGTGACTCTACACTGAGTGACAAGCCATTTGGTTTCCTGTACACCAGGAAACCATTTACTATGCTGGGTGGTAACCATATAACCAAATTATGGCGCCTGGTGATTTAGTGGGTAATTAAGGCGCTCCAGTCGGATTGAGCCGGTGCAGGTTTATATCCAAGGGGTGGTTGGGGTTTATTGCTCATGTAATGCCAGTCAGGGATGAGTGAGGCTGGTCACTCTCATCTTAAATGTCAGGACCAACTTGCTTAGCCCCAGGCTTCTACGCTCCTCATGGGGCAACATAGGATTGATGATGGATGGATGGATTCATTGACCTATTAACTTCCGTAGCATTTTCAGCTGTAGTCAGGTAATATAACCAAAGATGAGATGGAGTTGGAGAGAGAGGGGAGAAGGGGGTGTTCAGGGAGGGCAGGCAAATGGCAGAGGGCAGGGCATTGTGGAGGCAATTTGTTGGTAGTCACCCCCTATGGGATTAAGGCATCTGGCGATAGGTAAATGGATTCAAGCAACCACACAGTGTAGTCCAGTGAAAAGACTGTAATAGCCAAGGAAACTCATTCATACCACCATAATTATGAAGTTACTGAAATCTTGTGTAGTCAGTTATGTACTGAAATGTGGCAGTAAACCAGTTCCATCAGGTAAAGATTTTCTAGTAACAATTTTTTCCCATGGTTAAGAAACTGAAATGCATGTTTCCCCTTAATTTGTAGGTTTTTTTTTTCCATTTTGTAGTTATTTTATCTTAATGGCAGAATGTCGCTACCTTACCTATACGCCTTTGCCATAGCACGTCTTTAGCATAATTGTTAACCTCATCATTTAGATACTGATGTTAGAGCAAGCTGACAGAATATATAGCACACTATGCAAGAAATCTTAGAGAATGGTTGTGAATGAAACCTTAAGACCTAACTGTTGTCCAGTGTGGGTGAAGGCAGAGGTAAAGTATGTTAACATAGGTGCAGTCAGAGAAATTTAGTATGGTCTGTTTCACTAGGCATGTGGAGAGGATGGTGGATGATAGGCTAACTGAGTACAGAGGGTGAGAGGTGTGAACGTTGAGGGTAGAGTTGAGAGGAAGGGGTAGATTGAGATGGTGTGGGCTTGTGGAGAGGATGGAGGATGATAATTGGGTGCAGAGGGTGAGAGGTGTGAACGTTGAGGGTAGAGTTGAAAGGAAAGGGTAGATTGAGATGGTCTGGGCATGTGGAGAGGATGGAGGATGATGACAACTGGATGCAGAGGGTGAGAGGTGTGAACGTTGAGGGTAGAGTTGAGAGGATGGGGTAGATTGAGATAGTTTGGGAGGAAGGATGGTACAGGAGTGTATTGGTTTTGTGATAAGGGGTAGATTGAGATGGTTTAGAAATGTGAAGAGGATGGAGGATAACTGGGTGCAGAGGGTGAGAGGTGTGAATGTTAAGGGTCGAGTTGTGAGAGGCAGACTGAAAAAAACCTGTGATGAAGTCATGTGGCCTCGGAGATTAGGGGCTGAATAGAGAAGCTGCTAGAGGTCAAGCGGCATGGAGAACAGCCATTAGGTGATCAAGGCTGAAGTATGTAAGATCTTGAAGTTTTTATAAATGATGGAAATGTTTAGTTCTTTTTCTGAGCCTTTAGGTGGGTGAAGAGGTTGAGAGATAAATTTAAGTGCTTCCTCTGTTATTTTGTCCTCATCCATACTTTGTACACCCTGCCTCACCCCATCATTAGGTGGAGAAGATTTGGATGAAGGAAAATGAAGTGTTCTTAGATAGTTACACTGTTTGCTTGAATAGGGAAGTAGCATTATACTGCATTGGTTACTAGGCAGATTTGGGTGTTAATATTTCATGAAGGAATTTATGTACTGGAGCCATTAACTCAGTTGTGGGTTAATGCGTATCTGCACGTGAATCGTGGAGACTTAGCCTGAAAGTATCCCTCTGCAGCCCACCATCCTTCTTTTGAGGGATAGGTACAGAGTATTAACTGAGACTTCCTTACGGATGGATTAACTACAGCCTTCAGATATGTCTCTCAGCATAAGATTTAAGGGTTGAGGTTGCACTTTCATTGTAGTTAAAGGGTTAATGAGTTTATCTATCGATCTATCTATTGCCAGACGCCACAATCCCAAGCATATTTGTATTTCAGGGCAGTTGGGGGAGGGGCAGCGTGATAGCAGAGGCGGCCACCCGTGCTGGGATGGCGTCTGGTGGTGCACATCCACCACCACCACCACTTCTGATATGGGGAAGCAACTCACTTGGGTACTAGAAGGGTGAGTACTTCTAAAAATGTTAATTACTTAGATGCCAGTCTGTTGAAATAACCCTTGATGGGCCTAGTGGAGTGTACTATACATCAACTTGTGTAGTTTTCTTTAATCCTGCCATGGGCCTGACTTCCACTAATTGCCACTTGGTTGCAAAACTTCACTCAAAAGGTCTATCTATCTGTCTATTGCCAGACGCCTCAATCCCGTAAATGGTGGCCACAAATAAATCGCCTCCATGTCACCTTGTCCAGTGCCACTTAACTGTGTTGCTTCCAGCTCACATCCCCCTCTCTTATCCTCTCCACTTCATCCCTCCATCTCAAAAAGTGTTAACCTAAATGTACTAGAACTTGTGCTTAACCCCTTAACCGCGGGGCGTCACTTTCGTGACGCTTGGGAGCAAGGGATCATACCGCTGGGTGACACTTTTGTGATTCTGTGTTATTTTGAATTCGCCCGGGCTTTCAAGTGGTGGCTTGTATCATCTATCAGTACTGCTAATGTCCAACACTAGTCAGCACTCCTAATCTTATCTGTACTCCCATCCATTGTTGACAATTTAGCCATTTCTCCCCGTTCTTGACTCCCCTCCCTACCTCCCTTCCATTACCCTATCCTCTCGCCTGCCTGGCCGTGCTATGCTAAGTAAATCTTCCCTGGAATTTTTCACTGATTTCATCCATTGAAATAAGCCCTATGCCCTATTCTTTTACCAAATAATATATACAAGAAAGAAATAAGGTAAGTGAGAGTGCCATACACCTAGAATTGGCTAAATATCACCTGACAACACCTCACATGCACTCGTTAGCTAATTTTCGCTATTTATTTCCCCTTGAAATATGCCGTATAATCTATTTTTGTAATAAAAATATACATAAGAAAGGAAGGGAGAAGCCTAAGTGATATTTACATTCACCTGGAACTACCTAATTTATTATTTATTGTCTTGGTTTCCTGCCAGTCATTTCATTGCTATATATTAGCAGGTCTCACAGGGCTGAAGTTGGTAGTATTGCACTCACCCTAGCCAGGCAGCAGGGGGCCACTACTATCATTTCACTGTTGTCTTTGAAAGTGGGAGTATGTCTGATTAGCTCCTGCTAACTTCCGCCGCTTTTTATCCCCATGCAAAGGGCCCTGTGACCTTTACCCCCTACTAAACCTCGTGTGGAAAGAGGGAAAAGGCTAACAGTTATTGACAGAGAGTGAGTACGATCTTTTTATTGAGTAAAGCAGTGCAAGTGGAATTGTAAATAATGTGTTATCAGCAAGTGAAAGTAGTGAATTTAAATATAAGTGAACAGTGGAAAATAGTTTTATAAGTTACTTCAAGTGACAGTGCATAACACAGTGTAAATAAAATAGAAATGTAAATAATGTAGGTGGTGGCGACCATCATCCACTCACTTGATGTAGTGCTGCCTACTTCTTCCTTAGTCTTTATCATTCTTTTTCTGTGCCTGCTCTCCTCTCTTCTTATTTCTCCCATCTTTCCTGTCACTTCTTATTGCTTTTCTTTCCTTTACAGTTGGCTTTACATTGAGTGACAAGCCAAATGGTTTCCTGTAAGCCAAGAAATCATTTACAACGCTGGGTGGTAACCATATAACCAAACCATACGTGCTCCCTATGTGTCAACAAGTGGGTTGGTGGAAGGTTAGTGCCCCTCTCCGTAAAACAAGTAACTCAAAGTCAAACGGCCACCCCTTACTGGATTATGGCATCTGGTAATAGATAGATAGATAGTAATTAATGTAAATAAAGTAGAGAACGTAAATAGAAATGTAAATGAGTGGTATTATAAGAATACGAGTATATATACTAGGAGTAATGAAAGTGAAAGTTTCACTCTAGCATGTATGATTACTACCGGTATGAGTTATGAGAGTTAAGGTGAAAGTGACATTCACTCTCAATGCTAGTATACAGGACGAGAAAGTGAATGCTACGTATTTTACTGAAAGAAATTGAATCCCTACGGTGACAATAAACTACTATTACTGAAGGAAACTTATGAATAAAGACTGTAGATATATATAAGTGTTATATAGTAACAGAAATATAAACTGTGAGTGTTTTTATGAATAATAGACAACACTAGTGGCGAACGATCGGAAGTGGGATGGTCATACGCCCTTGTAATTTTCATTGCTTTCACAGTGTTTTTTTTTTTTTTGGAGTATGGATTCCAAACTATTTGAGAATCATAGAATAGTGTTTCTAGTGATAATATCAGGCTGTGGTAATCATATTACGAGTTTTCGGGAAGTGTAAAGTGGAGACTTCGTTACCCAACTTCAGAGGTCTCCACAAGTCCTACGGTACTCGACGAAGGCTCAACAAACACCCAAGGAGAAAGCTGAAGGTATGTGCCATAAGTATATGTGATTTTGATATTCTAGGACTAATAACTGATTTTTGGCAAATATTTTTAGAGAGTCTGTCGGAGCGTGAATATGCCCGCAGGAGCTGCAAGTCAAAGCAAAACAAGCCCGCGGTTTAAGGGTTAAATAGCTGAGGAAGCTAAAGTTGCATAATCTTGCAAAATTTTCAAACCTCCCTTTTTGCCAAGTGGAATTAACTGCAGTAGGTGGGTAGCAGTTACATTGGCAGTGTTAACAATGGTATCCCTGGGAGTGATCATTGTCACACCTTTCTCTTGTTTCATTCTTAACTTTTCCATGTAGTTTTAATATTCTTTGGAGCCTTGGACCTGGGGTGAGAAATAGCATTTATTACCCCTTCAGTAAGGAAATTATTCTTTACCAAACCGGTTCGACTTTACCATATTCTCTGTTGAAATGAGTTTTTCACAGGTTACTTGGTAGTATTCCTGTATTACCACCAGTAACTGTAAATAACTGCTTCCTGAGAGCTATAAATGGGACTCTAGAATGTGTAATTATTCTGCAAACGTCTGCCAGTAGCTGGCTGTATTTAACATTCCTAATGCTTATTTTCAAACTTGAAAGCTGGCTGTTACATGCAAGTGAGGTTGGGTTGGATTAGGTTTGGTTTGGTTAGGTTAGGTTGGATTAGGTGTGGTTTGGTTAGGTTAGGTTGGATTAGGTGTGGTTTGGTTAGGTTGGAGTTGGTTTGGTTTGGTTTGGTTAGGTTGGATTAGGTTTGGTTTGGTTAGGTTAGGTTGGATTAGGTGTGGTTTGGTTAGGTTGGAGTTGGTTTGGTTAGGTTAGGTTAGGTTAAATCATTGTTTCCCATTGCATTGACGTGGGATACACTGATGCATCCAGCTGGAGCAAAACATTGTAGCCAGTTGGAGAGATCATTGGTAAACATTGCTGGCCGCCTCCATAAATACCCCAGAATATGTATATTTTGTCTTTCCAATCACTTTTTGCAGTCACAGGGGAATAGTTAACCTTGTGCTGCTTATGTACCAAAATTACTTGAGATTGTGAGCTTATTATATGGGTGAAAATGTCACGCCTGTTTGGTAAAGAATTACCAAGAAAATATCCCCTAAGCTGGATAAAATCATTTGTGGTTGGCAGGAATGAAGTTTTTAAAACAAGTGAGAGGATTTTATGGGTTAAACCAAAGTCAGCTGGAGACCCATGTATTGAAAAGGAACAGCAGTGTTGATAGTAAAACCTTGTCATGTGTATAATATTAACCTCCACTGGTATCTTTAATTTCTTAGAAGGTTTAAATTTTATTAATATTATCAGATGATTCTCTTACACCTTTTGAACTAGATGACATAGCGTTCATGAACTCCATCAGAGGCATAGGTCTTGTAGCTGTAAAATTACCAGTTGATAGCAAGAATAAAACAAGTCACTAAGGAAAAGGTGTTAGGGGAACTGCCTCAAGAATACAAGCCCATTAGAGCCATAGGTCTTCCCTGCATTGTAAAATTTCGGATGGAAGCAAAAATAAAACCAAAAAATAAATGCCTAAGGAACTGATGTTAGGGGAGTTAAGGAATTTGAAGTGTACTTGTGTGAATTCATCCCTGACTGTTTTTTCCTTCTGCCTGTGACTTACTTTCTCTCTCTCTCTCTCTCTCTCTCTCTTTTATCTGGCTTAGTTTTTTTTCTGCCTGGGACCGTAAATAACTGTTTCCTTTTACCAGTAACTAAATAACTTTTTCTGCCATTGACTGAGAACTGTATCCTTGTACTGGTGACTGAAGAACTTTTTACCGGTAAATGTAAATAACTGTTTCTTTTTACCAGTAACTATATAACTGTTTACTGTAAATAACTGTTATCCTTTATCAGTAACTAAATAACTTGTTTCCCTCCACCAGTTACCGTGAATAATGACTGTAAATGACTGGCTTTCCTTCTTCCAGTTAGTCTTTTCAATACAGTGGCCAGGCATCTCTCAGTGACTGGATCTGGACTTAAATTTTGGTTTGGATAGATTTTTTGGAAACTGTTGTAGCTTTGTGTAATCCAGGCTTTAAAATATTGTCTCTAGGATTAGTTCAATAGATAGATAGATAAGGAGTAGGTGTATGGTGGTTTATCATTAGGTGTATGATCATTGTTTACAGTTTTTGTCTTCCTCAAAACTGGCCATCAGCGTCGTCGTTGTTTAGTGGATTTGGGTGCTCCATTGACTGATGTTCGGAAGTGGGTGTGGTGTGTGGCTATAGATAGAGACGTTTGCTGTTGTCTGTTTACTGTACATGCCTGGTGGTTTAGTGGGCTTAGGTGCTCCCATGTACTGATGTTTACAGTTTAAGTGGGTGTGGTGTCGCTGTAAATATTTGCTGCTGTCTGTTTACTGTAGATGCCTGGTGGTCTAGTGAGTTAACCTGCTGCGTCCCGGGAGATTTTTCACCAACGCTCCCCCCGCCCCCCTCAATCCCGGCAGATTTTCGAAGCGCGCCCCCCCCCCAAAAAAAAAGGGGGGGGGTGGACGCTTTTTATGAGCAACATTGAAAATTCAGAAAGTGCTCACCTGAGCTTAGGAATGCCTGGTACAGGTGACCCTGCCCTCACCTGGTACCTTCTTCTATCAAGCCCAGCTCCAGAGAAGACGTTTTCTACGGGAGGGGTAACTATTGCAAACCACTCATAAACGGTATTTATTTATTTATTTATTTGGGACGAATTTATATGTAGTACGAGAGTATATTGGTTTTCACACAGTAATATAAGCTTTGTTTCACTCACCAAACACATCAACATACCTGACCTTTTTTGGCAACATTACCTGATCATCATTTCTGACTGTTTCTTCCTCTGATGCTATGTAAACTTTGTCCTCCACATTGTCATCGATTGGGGAATCATTTTGGCCCTGAATTTTGTACCGTGGCACAACATGTCTTTACTGGCCAGGTCACTGGTAACGGGTGCATTGCCGAGACAATGGCGTGAGGGGGGGGGAGTCCTGAGGGTCAAGGCATTTCCCTGCCTGGCATCGGGTAGAGGAAGGTGTTCCACGTTTATGTACCAAAAATCGTTCGAAATTTGAAAAATGTGCAAATGACAGACCTTGCAATTGCAGTGCGTTTATATACGTCAGCGGGAGTCACAGTTACAAAACGTTCGGACGTTTATATACGTCAGTGGGAGTCAGCGAGTTAAAGCTCCTGTGGTGCATATAAATCCTGAATTGGCAGAGTTTTAGATGTCTGAAAAAGGTGTGAAATATTGATACACATTGGTGGCATGTTGTGGAGGCCACAGGTTCATCTGTAGGATAGTGGCAGTGGACTGGAGGCTCATATTGCCCCCCCCCCCTCTCTCTCTCTCATCCACCATACTTGTTCAGGGGATAGGGAAGTGGTTGATGGATGTTAGTATAACCAGGCAGTGAAACCAGCTGGTTAATGTTGCCACTGAGCAATGAGGTCTTACTGTAAAAAAAAAAAAAATAAAAAAAAAAAAAAAAAAAAATAATAATAATAATAATAAGCTTCATCAGTATGTGTAGCTCTGTAATCATTTGTATGTACCCAGTATATTTCTGAAGCATATGTTGTTCATAATTATCATAAAATGTATATTATCATGGTAAGGCATGAATGAAGACTGGGATGGGTGAAATCAGTGGTTATCAGAACTGTATTTCATTAGGCAGCTCTGTTGTACCCATATACCATTGCTCAAGTGAATAATTCATTTTCATTCATCCATCATCCAATCCTGCGTTGCCCCATAAGGAATGTAGGAGCCCGGGGCTAGACAAGTTCGTCCTGACATTTAAGATAAGAGTGACCAGCCTCACTCATCCCTGAGTGGCATTACGTGAGGAATAAACCCCAGCCACCCCTTGGATATAAACCTTCACTAGCTCAATCCAACTAGAGCGCCATAATTACCCACTAAACCACCAGGTAATGCTGCATGTTACAGAAAACTTATGGTTTTACGTTTTAATTTCAACATGAATTCCAATTATTGTGCAGCTGACGTCTAACCCTTTGTTAATGTTGTGGCCTAAGCGTCTGTCAGTATAAACCCAGTGTAGCGCTGGTGGAAATGGTCCCCTCTGCACTCCACAATTCTACTTACGGGGGATTGGTAGAGAGTTGAAGGCCATTTGTATATTCATGCAGGGAGGGGGAGGCCAAGGATGAGATGGAGGGATGGAATAGAGAGGTATATGAGAGGGGGAATGTGAGCTGGGAACAGGGCAGTGAAATGGCAGGGGACAGGGCGACATGGAGGCGATTTGTTTGTGGCCACCCTTTACGGAATTAAGGCGTTTAGTAATAGATAGATCCATTTTGTGGTCACTCCCCCCCCCCCCTCAGGTTGAAGACAGACCACTGCTTAGAGTAATAGCACTCCAGTATTATAATGTATAATTTTCTGTTAACTTTTTTTCATCATCCAAAACTACTTTTTCCGGCTAAGGATGGAGTGAGGTTTAATTTTTTTCATCATCCAAAACTACTTTTTCCGGCTAAGGATGGAGTGAGGTTTAATTACCTTTATACTTGTTAATTGTGGTATGGAAATGTTGTGGTAGCTGTGTTTGTCTCTGAAGTGTAGTGCACTTTACTGTTTACTTAATTTTCCAAACACAGGAGCATAGAGAGAGAGGGATGTAGAGGTTTATCTGATTATATGACTGTGTCCATCCATCCATCCATCATCCAGTCCTACGTTGCCCCATGAGGAGCGCAGGAGTCTGGGGCTAGGCAAGTTGACAGTGAGTGAGTGGATGGTGAGTGGCCCTACCTACCTCTAATGACTGTGTTATGCATTGTAAAACTAAGGTGAGTGTGGTGAATATAGGCAGAGAGGAGTACTTGGAGGGAAACTGAAGTGGAGAAGGAAGCAGTGTCAGATAAATACTAAAGGTACTGGAGGAGTTAACACTAAGAATCTCCTTGGTTACTAGTCAAATCATGCCTCTTTCCTGCTGTCATACTCCGGCATCTCCATGGTTACTAGTCAGATCAAACCTCTTTCCTGTTATCATACTTTAGAATCTCCTTGGTTACTAGTCATATCATTCCTCCTTCCTGCAGTTGTACTCCAGAATCTCCGTGGTTATGAGTCAAATCAGACTTTTGCTTTCTGCAGTCAAGCTTTAGAATATCCTTGATTACTAGTCAAATCAAACTTCTGTTTCTTGCAATCAGGCTTCATGTTGTTGTTATTGTTGATGTTGCCGCTCCTGCACTTGTTGTTGTTGTTGTTGTTGTTATGTTGCCACTTCTGCACATTGTTGTTGTTGTTGTTATGTTGCTGCTCCTGCACTTGTTGTTGTTGTTGTTATGTTGCTGCTCCTGCACTTGTTGTTGTTGTTATGTTGCCGCTCCTGCACGTTGTTGTTGTTGTTGGGATGTTGCCGCTCCTGCACGTTGTTGTTGTTGTTGGGATGTTGCAGCTCGTGCACTTCATCACCAGCTAAGTTAAATCCGTGTTGTCTGGTGTAGCAGCATCATTAGGGTGAGAGTTGTCAGAGATGGAGGTATTTACATAACCTCTCCATGGATTTTTTCCCTCGTTTCTTCGTTGTCATAAAGTTCATGTTACATTTCCTCTTTTTGCCTCATGTACTCTTTTTGAAGTTTATCAGAATTATATCCTATTTGTCTTTATGAATGGATGGAGGTAAGAGTAAAAAGTGCAGTTTTAGGCCAAGTTAAATTGAAAAGAGCATTTTTTTGAAGTTTATCAAAATTATGTCCTATTTCTCAGTTTATGGATGCATGGAAGTAAGAGTAAAGTGTGCAGTTTTAGGCCAAGTTAAATTAAAAGGAGTACCGTGAACCGGGGTGACTTCGTACGATTTTGAAGGTTTTTTCATCCTGACACAATTTATTTTGGCCAAAATACTGATGTTAAGTATTACATACGTACGTGTGCCAATAACCTGTAAGCATCTAAGAGCTAGATAATCTCAGAATCTCCATCTAGACGTAGAAAAATATTTTATAGGTGTCCGAGGTCACCCCGGACTGGGGAGACTTCGGACTGCCTTGGGGTGACCCCGGACACTCATTAGAAATGCACTGAAATGGGCCCCTAGTAGCTCAGCTGAATGTTTGGACAGTTCTGGGGAGTCTTCGGACACTGCGCGACTTTTAAAAAAATTGCTGAAAAAAATACAAAAAAATACAGAACAATTACAAGTAAATAGTAGTGATATATAGCAAAAATAGATGAAAAAATAAATTTTCCATTGACTTACAACCCCAGTTTAGTTGATTATACATATACATTATAGGGAGTACATTCCCACGCTATGCGCAGGTTAAAGGCACGATTGTGACTGACTGACCGGACGGTTTAAAAGCGTGCCGGCTATTTAAATGCCTAATTAAAGGGAACTTGGAATGGAGGAACATAAGATAGGGAAGGAAAGAGCTAAAGAGTGAAGGAGCTTGGGAAGGAGAAACAGGAGGAGTCAGGAATGGAAGGGGGGAGTAGATGAGGAATAAGAGGAGGGAGTGGAGACGAACTATAAGGATATCATACCGGTACCGTACCATATGGTAACTTAAATAATGTGTGTTCTCACATTGCACAAAACCAATTAAACTAAATAATATCTCTTCTCAGACTAGAAATGTGACATAAATACGGTACATTCCCACGCTATGCGCAGGTTTAAAGGCACGATTGTGACTGACGGACGGTTTAAAGCGTGCCGGCTATTTAAATGCCTAATTAAAGGGAACTTGGAATGGAGGAACAGAAGATAGGGAAGGAAAGAGCTAAAGAGTGAAGGAGCTTCGGAAGGAATGAAAGAAGGAGCTTGGGAAGGAGAAACAGGAGGAGTTAGGAATGGAAGGGGGGAGTAGATGAGGAACAAGAGGAGGGTGGACAAACTATAAGGATATCATACCGGTACCATATGGTAACTTAAATAATATGTGTTCTCACATTGCACAAAACCAATTAAACTAAATAATATCTCTTCTCATACTAGAAATGTGACATAAATACCGGTACAGAACGAATGCCATTCTATGAGATCACAGTGACTTACTGTGGCCATGAATTAACATAAAGATTGAAAATCATATCTTCTCCATTTTCAAGAACAGACTAGAAATATGACAAGAATAAGGCACAATAACTAGAAATATTACAACAAAGTGAACAACTGGAATTCTAAGAGATCACACAATGACTTACTGTGGCCATGAGGTAACATCTAGATCAAAAATCATACGTTCTCGTTTGTCCAGGATTGGCTCCTGTAAGTACATTACTATGTCTGACTCGTCTATGGCACACATTTCATCACCTGGAACATTAGAAGTTACAAACACATTCTTTGTACCTCTTACATGTTTTAAGAACCTAACTTTCAATGTCTGTACATCAATGACAATAGCAACAAAATACTTCCTCCTCTTTCCTGTCTTATCTGAAAGTTGTACAATCACCCAGTCATGTAGCTTAGGATTACGTGTTGGCCCTACATCTGTCTCTGCTGTCTCAGTTGTAGTTCTGGTACCAGTACTTGTTACTGTTGCTTGCGTCATAGCTGTCCCATCAGTGCTGGTACTTGCCTCTAATTCTTGTGTCTCAAGTGTCCCATCATTACTTGCCCCTGCTGCATCAGGAGAATCTTCTGCTTGATTCACTGGCTGTATTTGCAGGTCCTCACCATCCATATCTATGATAGGGAGCTCTACTTCACTAAGTATTGCAGCAGTACCGGTACCAGTACTGGATGACTCAGAATCTGTGCTTACAGTTCCCTCTTTCTCTCATTTTCCTTAGTCGTTTAGCTGTTACACTCTTGCCTGCAGGCACTTTTAGTTTCCTCTTCCTCTGGCATGATTGCTTCTTTCCATATCGTGATTCCGATAGAACACTGACCAATGACTCATCAAAATGTGATGCAAAATCACTACCGGTGGTACTACTGGCACTTGAATTTCTTGCAGGTACATGTGGGGTTGTTGCATAACCCGAGGTAGATGCTTGAGATGAGGCATTGGTACTGGTACCGGTATCAGTGTTAATCTCTGAAGTAACAGTGGTACCGGTATCAGTACTGGAATCAGTGTGTTGTGGTAGACGAGCTAGTACCTCCTGTCGGTTAAGTGGCGTTATCCAACACTTCTGCGAAAGCCATTCATGATATTCTTCATAATATTATCACTTATTCTATTGAGCAGTTGTCCTAGAAGCTTTGGGAACTCTGATTTTGGAAGGGATACACTTCTTCTTCCAATACTTGATGTTTTGAATTCACTTAGAATTTTACGCCAATGAGTTTTCACTGCACGGAAGACAGCAACATCTAAGGGTTGGGTGAGATGTGTAGAATTGGGGGCAATAAAACAAAATCAATGTTGTGCTCCTCACAAGCTTCCACAACAGACAGAGAAAGGTGGCTAGCTAAATTATCCCCTATGAACACTACTTTGCCGTCCTGACGTTTTGCATGAGGTAATCCAACTTTAAAGAACCAGTCCTCAAACGTATTACTGTCGAACCACCCGCTGTCTGTCCTGTTGTATCGCACATTTGAAGGGCCACCTTTCTGTCCAAGTGTTGTACAGGTTTACTGCCTTGTACACCACATATGGTGGAAGCATCTTTCCAGATCCGGAACAAGAGAACATGATGGAGATGTTGGATTTTTTGTGTGGTTCATTACCCTCTCTGGATATCTGGTACCTCGGCGAACTAAGATTTTCTTGTTTCCTGGGTCATCAGAGAGATTGGTTTCATCATAGTTAATGATGTTACTAGGAGGCACATCTTTCAGTGTTTTTTCAAGATTATCAAAATATTGATTGATTTCAATTGGACCGACTTTAGCACGTGCAACTTTAATATTCTGAGATACCCTCTGAGCCAGTTTGTTTTTGTGGCGCAACAGAAAACACGAACTCCAATCAGTTCCAGGAAGATTGTTCTTGAAGCGTTTCACAGTAATCCCACGTTCGTCTAAGTAGCACTTTATTAACATTCGCAGTTCAAAAGTGTCAATAGGCAGACCCCATTCTCCCAGTGTAGTGACTCGGTTCACAATATGTAGTTCTTCTTCTGGAGTAAAGACAGTTTGTCCACCTGGTTTTTTTACATGTTTTTTTGTCATATAGTCATGTAAAGTACTTTTAGAAACATCATATTTCTTAGCAGCCTGTCTGACACTTAACTTTCCATCAACTACGTCTGCACTAGCACACTCTAAAAGGCTGCCACGGCGTTCCACCGTATAGTGTCTTCTACCATCACTGGTAGATACACTCACTCTCTTGTAATTTTCGAGGCATTGTGGCTTAGTTCATCTCACACATCATCTGTTATATAAATGCAAAAACAAAGATAAGCATGCAGACTATGTACATTGTACAAAATATGTTTTATTACATATAAAGAAAGCAAATTAGATATGCTGTCTGACCTCAGCCCTTTAAATATCCATTGTCCAAGTCACCCTTTAAATCCCAAAAATGCGTACACATTCACTCATGTCATGTTTACATACATTTAAATTGCAGATTTTAACCCTTTCTCTGTTCCAATCTTCAAGTTAGACGTTAAAGTAAACCTCTAAATGTGTATAAGCGTGCGGTTTGTTATGATTCGTTCACACCAGACCAAGTTTTCCCGTTTTCATTTTTTCACCAAAAAATAGCATTGTCTTTATTACAATATATTCACCAGTGGAAAATAATATTTTAAAAAGATAATTATACATAACATTTTACAAAACCTATGGAACATTATCCAGTTTAAAGATATGCGATATCTTTCTTCGTTTAGCAGCTGCGTAGCATTTAATCTTTTTATGCAAATTTCGTCCGAAGCCACCCCGTGTCCGAATTCACCCCGGTTCACGGTATATGACAATTTAACCCAGCCATTGAGTTGCGTTTGATCCCAGGAGGAGTCCAGCTCAACTCAATGCCGGTCCCAAGCCCGGATAAATTGGGGAGGGTTGGTGTCAGGATTGGGTATCCGGCCGTAAAAATTTGCCAAGCCCTGACACGGTATGGTTCATTGCCGTATCGTTTAGCGTACTGAATTTCAGGTGTTTTCACTGGCTAAATTGAGTAAATGTCCCTCCCCTTCCCTCCCCCCTTATCTCTCTCTCATTCTCTCTCTTCGTGTGAAGTCTGGGTGGCTGGGTACTTAGAATAGTCAACACACACACCTCCCCCCAGTTTCTGTCAATTTGATGTCGTCTCGCCATGCTTGTTTGTTGTGTGGGGATGGTCTTCTTACCAGGGGGTCGCTAAGAAGGGGTCTTAAATGTGATGCCCTGGCCCTAGGATGTACTGCGCGAACCCACAACAGACACGTAAGGTGAACGGCGAGATGTCACAAAGGGGGGACGTTCCGGCCATCACATGCACTCGGCCCTTGCGTGTGACAATCACGTGGTTGCTTGTTTTTTATTTTTTTCCATTGAATAATGTCTTTTCAATTTTGATTTTAGTAATTATTATCACAAGTGTTTATTATATGCCGTGTGGGTGTTGGATGTACCTGAGAGGACGCTTTTGAGGCCATAACCTTTGGGCACAACAAACAATCGGGCTATATGCCATTTTCACCCTGTCTGGCACCATATCTGTGGGGTCATCAACATCTGTCGCACTGATGTCATCGCTGATGGTGTCGGACTTGTTGAATTGAGTATAGTCTGGGCCGATGTGTTGCTCGTTAATCAGGGTACCAGCACTTATCTGAATGTCATACGTGGGACGCTGACACATATTTCACATCCTCTCAGTCTTCACACACCATTGCCTAGGTGGGCAAGAACCCCAACAACCCGTCATTTAGATCTGTTTCGGCCACATGTACTTGCAACACCTGAATATTCCACATTATACACTAGCAAGCTGAAAGGCATTTGTGTGTGTGTGTTTTTTATATACCTAGGGTGCCTTCAATCTGTTAGGTTTCTAAATGGGTGAAATTGTTTTATATTATATGTAATATAAAACATCCTTCATCCTACTTATATTATGTCACCAAGCAATAAGGTTTCCAAATTGGATGAACTTTTCTATATTAGAAAAGTAAGATGTCACCAAAATGTCACCAAGCTACACCTTACAAAAGTATGTGCGCAGAGGCCGTGATATGGCTGGCATGATTCGCTAGGAAGAACCCTCGATGTAGGTTAGTTGGGTGGAAGGTGCCACGTGTGCGCGGCCGTGTGGGCGACTGGAAATATGTGCAGCTGGCGTTCGATCCTGTCCTCGGTGTGAGCTCACCATTGCGCGTACACCCACTCCTGTTCTTGGTGTGTTTTCTTTGTCACGCACACCAGTTCCTGTTGGTGTGTTTTCTCCTCATGCACACACACCAGTTCCTGTTGGTGTGTTTTCTCTTTCTCATTCACACCAGTTCCTGTTGGTGTGTTTTCTCTTCCTCACACGCACCAGTTCTTGTTGGTGTGTTTTCTCTTTCTCATTCACACCAGTTCCTGTTGGTGTGTTTTCTCTTCCTCACACACACCAGTTCTTGTTGGTGTGTTTTCTCTTTCTCATTCACACCAGTTCCTGTTGGTGTGTTTTCCTCACACACACCAGTTCCTGTTGGTGTGTTTTCTCTCTCATGCACAGCAGTTCCTGTTGGTGTGTTTTTCTCACACACACCAGTTCCTGTTGGTGTGTTTTCTCCTCATGCATATCAGTTCCTGTGTGTTTGTTTTCTCTTTCTCACATACATCAGTTCTTGTTGGAGTGTTTTCCTCACACACACTGGTTTCTGGTGGTGTGTTCTGAAGATGATCAAGACAACACAAATCAAGAAGAAATTGAAGGCCATATTTAATGCTTCCAGTTTGAAACGTTTCTCCTAAAATCAAACGTTTACTGCCATCAGTCAACACAGAGACAGACTTAACATGTAAAACTGCAAGGCCTATGCAGTGATGATGATGGCAGCATGTCCAATGGTAGGGTGGTTGGGACGGGCATGGTGTGGGTCCGAGCAGCTTACCTCCTCGTGGTGGACCTGGGTAGAGTGATCTTCATATACATATTATTGCTTTGGCTCCAGGTTCATTGGAAATAGGAACCTTGTGGAGTGCAGCCTGAAATTGCCCTCCTACAGCCCACAACCCTTGTTTGGGAGAGAAGAACCAAGGGATGTTGAAATTGTCCTCCTGCAGTCCACGACTCCTGTTCAGGAGATAAGAGTCAAGGGATGTTTAAATTGTTCTCCTGCAGCCCACAACCTTTGTTTGGGAGATGAATCGAGGGATGCTTGCTTATGTAGGTGGGCAGTAGAAGCTCCCAGTTATATCAGCACCACCACATGAAGGCATCCCTCTCCATGACTGTATGTTAGAGCTACTAGAAACACATGAATGAAGATCACTCTAGCTGAAAGCTGCAATTTATTGACAGACTTTGTTTAGCAACACACAATTACTTAGTGGCATTAAAATATGGTTCTTGTCATTAAAATATATGCTTGGTGACATTAAACTATATGCCTGGTGACACAGAGAGGTTCTTAGTGACAGGTGGAGAGGTTTGGTGACAATTGGTGACATTACTAAGAGTTTTGGTGATATTACTTAGAGGTTTAGTGATAAGAGGTATTTGGATTACTTTGTGGTTTGGTGACATCTTAAAATAATGGTGACATCCTAAAGTGAATCAGTTTCATAAAAAAAAAAAAAAAATGGAGCAAAGCATAGTGTAATAATATTGTATTTTATATGTACATGTTTGAGATGGACTTGTATAGTGTGAAGGCACAGTATTATGTCTTGTTATACCCTACATTGCTGCTTTTTGGTATTTTCTGTTATACTGCAAGGCCAGTATTATGCTTGTTATACTTTTCTGATGTATTTTGTCTTGTTATACCACATACATGCTTCTGGTATATTTCCTGTTATGCCACAAGTCTGGTATTATGCTTGTTATATTTTCTGATAAATATGTTGCCTTGTTATACCTCATATCGGTTATTTTGCTATATTTCCTGTTATACCACAGGTCCAGTATTATGCTTGTTATATTTTTCAGATATATTTTGTCTTGTACTTCAAATTGCCTCTTTTGGTATATTTTATTTAAACCACAAGTCTGGTATTATGCTTATTGTATTTTTCAGATATATATCGTCTCTAACCTCAAATACAATCAAACCTCGATTTAAGGGACTATATGGGGATTCAGCTTGTTCCGTACTTGAAAATGTCCCTTACTTAAAAATGTCCCTTACTTGACATGTCCATTGTTTTACCACATATAAAGACAATTTTAATATGAAATGCAATGATTGTTTCACTTATTTATATGATTATAAATATTATTTTATGGGTTCTGTATAAAGAAACATATTAATGTGTATAACCTAGACATTATGTATCGTTACAAAACAATAATGTCCATTCGTCAGGTAGAATATGGAGTCACTTAAATCTGAAATCCCTTAAATTGAGGTTTGAATGTAGCTTCTTTTGATATATTTCCTGTTATACCATGAATTCAGTCATGAACGTAGCCATGTGTGGATTATTTATCTGTATTATGAACAATATTTGCAGTGCTTTCTTTGTGTAGGTTGGCTGTTAGGACACTGTGTAGGCTATGCTGTTTTGAAATCTGCGGTGTTTACTAAGAGTAGTATTCAGACTGTGGAATACACAGGATGCAACTCTGACAGAATGTCTTAATTGGGAGAAGAATTGAGAAAACTTGTAAAATGTGTACTGTAGACATTCTCATAGATGTTTTGTTGATTTTTATGTTCAAAGATTGTGTTGTGACTGTGGGACCTGATGTGAGAAAATGTGTTGTGGTGTGAGAGGTTGCATTGCAGTTTGTGCATGTCTTTCTTTCCATCATTCTTTCCCCTTCCTTCTGCCTATGGGTGACTTTACACTCCCTCTTCTGTCTTTCTTTTCCTTCATTCTTCCCTCTTCCTTCTGCCTGTGGGTGACTCTACACTGAGTGACAAGCCAAATGCTTTCCTGTACACCAGGAAACCATTTACTATGCTGGGTGGTAACCATATAACCAAATTATGGTGCCTGGTGGTTTAGTGTGTAAGGCGCCTCAGTCGGATTGAGCCTGTGAAGGTTTATATCCAAGGGATGTTTTTTTTTTTTTTTTTTTTTTTTTTTTTATTTTGTGACCGACTCTGGGCATAGGCTTCACAGCCTGCTTTCAAGGCCCAGTAGTCCAGTAGTCCTCCTATGTACCGCACACCTCTACATGTCACCACTTCGGCGCGAACACCCACCGTCCACACTGAATACATGCTAGGGCTGTCTCATACAAGACTGGTGTATTGGTTGGGGTTTATTGCTTGCATAATGCCACTCAGGGATGAGTGAGGCTGGTCACCCTCATCTTAAATGTCAGGACCAACTTGCCTATTCCTGAGCTCTTTCGCTTCTCATGGGGAAACGTAGGATTGGATGATGAATGAATGTATTTTGTGTTGGCATTGTAGCAGGGATGGGTGGTGACTGTTTCATTCTGGTTAGGTGTAGTCTTGTCTTTCTGGGTTAAGTAGTTTCTCGGGGGTGTTGTCTGGTGGAGGTTTGTGAAGGGTGTTATTTGGTTGAAGGTTTTGAATGGTTGTGTGTGTGTCTGTGTTCTTACCTAATTGTTCTTACATACTTGTATCATAAGGGGAATGAGTCAAGCTCGTACTGCCCCATGTATTAAATCACTTTTATCTTACATATCCTTAAATTTATGAATTATTTTGACACACTATTTCATTAGGTTGTGTGTGTGTGAGAGAGAGAGAGAGAAATATTGTGCTGGGTGGAGGAAGAGGAATGTTGGTGAGGCAGTTTGTATGGTGTTTGGTGGTTTTTCTCTTTTTTTTCTCTGTGGTGGAAGGTGATGCAACATTGAAGGTTGAGAAGACTGTTTACCGGAAGTGATGAACTGTGTGTCTCATATGATCCTTGTTTGGTAGTACTATTCTTTCTTGATAGAAGTGATCTGAATTTGTGGCCTTTGTGCATCCAGTCATTATTGTGAAGGCTTTGTTTTGTGGTGTATTAAGCTTGTCCATTTTTGTGCCAGTGAAATAGGGGGCTGATCTTGTGCTGGTGTAAGTCACTGTTCTAATGAATTGTTCACAGAATTTATATTGTGTGAAGATGGTACCTGTTATTGTTTTCAAGAAGTTTATGATATGCCTTTGCTCTGATGTTATCTATGTATTGAGAAAAGGTCATGTGTGCCCTTAGGAGATCTTAGAATTTTAGGTGTCTCCAGTGGGAGTGGTTGCTTGAGTGGGGTAACATGAGGGTGTTTGCGGTGTTTGTCTGGAGTTGGGAGGGTGATGGTTAATTTGGTTTGTGTAGCAGTCATCTTATATAAGCCTGTGTTAGAGTGAGTGTATCAAAGTTACTGTTGGAGATTATGTGCTAACTGTTGAATTTGTTATGAAACAGTTGCCAGGTTATTGGGACTGAATAGTGAAGTTGCTAGAGATCAAGCAGCATGGAGAGCTGACATTAGGTGCCCAAGGCTGACACCTGCAAGCATGTTGGACCCTTTATATGAGACAATTTATTTTTTATTTCAATATTTTTTAGATGGTGAAAAAATATAATTGGGTGAAAGTGAGAGCAGGTATTGTAGGCCAAGAGTACGGATGTATATGATGAACAAGTATTATATACAAAAACAGTTAAAGATGGTGGGGCTAAGGAATGGACTGGGTTGAGTTGGTTGGATATGGAGGAGCATATGATAAAAGTTTAATGCCCCATTTTTAACTTTATTAAACTTTACAGTCATCTGAATGAGCCTTTTTCATCGTAATATGAAGTGCATCTGTTTAACAATGTATGTACAATATACATCTGCCTGTGAAGCTTAATACAGGTAGGTCCCGTTATACGACCACTCGATATACGAGAAACCGATGATACGACCTGGGTAAATTAGGGACCATTTTCTTTATACGATCTCGAAAATTCAATGATACGACATTCAGTCTGGGGCGAGGTGGGAGGATTCTAACTCAGTCATCCCAGCAAACGCAGTCACTACCGTTTTCTTTCAACCTCGGAAAGAATTAGCGGGACTGGTCAGCTGCAGCGTTGCCAAACGTGTGATAATTATTGCAAAATGCGATATTTTGGAACACTTTGCGATAGCATGCATGCAATAATGTGATAACTTTCATATTTCATAACTGAAAAATGAATCAAGGATTGCAAAATTGACAAGTCTACTGTAAGACTAGTACAACAGTAGGATTTAGTAACTCTTAACAATAACCAGTATTTTAATCTGGTTGGTACTTAACAGTTAAACCAGTTCAATAATGTTAGTTAATCAGTGCACATACAACTATATTAATTCCACAGTAATTACCAATTTATATGAAGAAATGCCTTTGTTTGAGTTCGATAATTTTGATCGAAAAGTGATAATTTTAACGTGCTGGGTACGATAATATAGGTTTGGGAATGGGGCAACGCAGCTCTGCTGGAGACAGCTAGCAGTCATGGTATTTGCATACTATTTGCTCTTTACGGTTCAGTAATACAGATATGTTGGTTGCGTTTGGTATCATATTTTACCTTGAAAACTTGCCTTCGATGGGGCCTGTGAACCCAACCAATATTTTGCTATTAGTTACATGTTTCGTTATATGAGAATTCATTATACCACTATGCCAAATGGAACCTAACTGCTCGTATCTTTGGGACCTCCCTGTATAGGATTCTTGGGTTTGAATAGTGCGTTGGTATCTGGCTGTCTTCATTAGTAATTTTGAGGATCATTTATTCCACTTCTATGTTTTTTCCATCTTTGTGCCCTGGACTTCAATGTACTCCATCCGTAAGTGGGAAAAAGAATGTGGGATGGTAACAGTGATTAACGTATAGTATGCCAGTCTTTTTAGTCTTGTTAATATACTTTTCAGTTTGCTCTTGCTGCAACAAGATTGTTCTATTCAACTGAAGAATGTCTTTAATTATGAAAGTTTTTATCAATGCTGTATTGTTTTATTCAACTTAGGAAGGTTTAAGAATGAAAGTTTTCACCAAAGCTGCATTGAACTCTTACAGTTTAAAGAGCTTATCCCAAGATAGAATAAAAGACATAATAATAACACTGTAATAATAGTATTGTAACATGAAAATGACACCATCTTGCTCAGTGGGTTAATTTTTATAATAAAGATTGTTTTAGTAATCTTTTCAACTATTATGTTGCACAAGTATGTAGATGTTATTTTATGTTGTAACATAAGTACCACACTGGTCTAATCAATGCAGTTTATTGTTCACACCTTCCATGATAACCAAATGTCTTGACATGATTATTTTGTTTATGTTGATAACTTGTTAGTGTTGTCTGCACTGTAATGTACATAAGCACACATAAATACTGATCTTATGAAGGTAAATAATGATGCAGCAATGGCTTTCAAATGCCAATAATGCAGTTTAGGAGAGTTTTATGAATGGAAGAAAGGAAACTGCATTTGTACATTACTGTGCACCAACTACAGAAATTATCATCAGTCAGGTGATTGACAGTTGGCCCAAGAAGTGATGCAGAATTTCAGATTTCTTCAGACGCTGCACTGCCATGTGTTCCGTGAATACGTACTGAATTCAAGGTAAAAAATTCATGTTGAAAAGGGATAAGAATTATGAGAAAAGAATAACGAGGCAGTGATATATTAAAAGCTAACCTGTAACATCTCTCTTCCTGATCTGAATGTGTAAAATATTACTCCTCGTTTGATGCACAGTATTTCCCCATGGTCATGTTTATGTTGCAGGATTTCAAATACTGATTATCTAGATTCGAAGGCCAACCTAGGAAAATTCTTGTTAATGCATTACGCCACTTGTCTTTTAGAAGCTATGGTGATGATATAGGAACAATAAGGATGCCGCAAAAATTAAGTTATTCTTATTAAGTATAGGCTACCCTACCCGAAGCTGCAACAAGACCTTTTCTGCCTCATTTTCTGTGCCTCCCCCAAGCATATAATAAATGTAAATATCTACTTTATGCCTTATTGATGCAAAATTACTTGGTATGGTTACACTAGGCAGTAAAGAGGACTAGAACATGGGCTTCCATATTGTGCAATGCAAAAGCACTTACAGGTTCGATCTTTTAAATCTGAAACGTATTTCTTTTTAAATAAACTGATATGACCTGTCTAACTGAAAATGCTAATTTGGAAGTATTGAACTCACTGAAATTTTTATTGCATTTTATTACTCTTGCCAGTTGTTCAGGCACCGAGGATGGTAGACTATGACACAAGTTTGCATTCTTCATGGAGCTCCGACTCCTGGCAGATTTGCGAGGTTCTTTTATATTTCATTCACTGATAGTTCTCAGGCTTATGGCATCCATAGATTTTTCTTAGTGGAAAAATGGCCAAACGCATTGTAATAGCTGCATGTCTGTGAGTAAAAGTTGTCTTCGTTCGTCGAGCCATTTAAAATAGCACACTAACTTGTGCAGCATTCTCGTTTGCAGTCCATGGAGACAACAAAAACGGAAATAAATTACTTTTAACTATTCGCTAGTAGTCTAGCGGTAAATATCTTACAAATAAAAATGACAGATTTTTTATTGTTTACTGAAGACCTTTTTTTTTTTTTCAGTCTTATGCTACCGAAAATAATTGCTTACTACCACACTAGAATTAAACTCCAAAACTTATTCCTGACTGTCCTTGAGCGATAGCTGTGAAATTTCAATTAGTTCAGTTTAGGATTTCTTATCGTAACTAACAAACTGTTTCCTACAATTTTGAAATGTTTAAGTACTCTGCCATTTACTTATCGTTTTTTATTACAATTTTACATAATAGGTATCTCCTTGCAAAGATAGGAGTATTACCCATTATCACTGACCGAAACCTGGATGCTCTGCCATCACGTCTTAGGCCGACTGTACAGTAAGCATTATTTTGTATATTTTTGATTTCCTCCAAGTATTTGTGAATTGATTTTGTTAAAATTAAATCGATGTAATAAAAATGCCGTTTGCAATTTCTCCCTCCTCTACCTTTTGCCCTCTTTCCCCTCCTCTACCTTTTGCCCTCTTTCCCCTCCTCTTCACTCTCCCTCTTCTCCCTATCCTCTCCCCCTCTTACTCTTACCCTGCCTCTTCCCTCTTCCTGTCCTCCTGCTACATCCTCTCCTCCCCTCTTCCTTTCCTTCCTTCCTCCTCCTCCTCCTCCCTCTACTTTTCCTTTCTTCCTCCTCCCTCTACTTTTCCTTCCTTCCTCCTCCCTCTACTTTTCCTTCCTTCCTCCTCCTCCTCCCTCTTCTTTTCCTTCCTTCCTCCTCCTCCTCCCTCTTCTTTTCCTTCCTTCCTCCTCCTCCTCCCTCTTCTTTTCCTTCCTTCCTCCTCCTCCTCCCTCTTCTTTTCCTTCCTTCCTCCTCCTCCTCCTCCCTCTTCTTTTCCTTCCTTCCTCCTCCTCCCTCTTCTTTTCCTTCCTTCCTCCTCCTCCTCCTCCCTCTTCTTTTCCTTCCTTCCTCCTCCTCCTCCTCCCTCTTCTTTTCCTTCCTTCCTCCTCCTCCTCCTCCCTCTTCTTTTCCTTCCTTCCTCCTCCTCCTCCTCCCTCTTCCTTCCTTCCTCCTCCTCCTCCTCCTCCCTCTTCTTTTCCTTCCCTCCACCTCCTCCTCCTCCCCCTCGTCCTCCTTCCTTTCCTCCTCCACCTCCTCCCTCTTCTTTTCCTTCCTTCCTCCTCCTCCTCCTCCCTCTTCTTTTCCTTCCTTCCTCCTCCTCCTCCTCCCTCTTCTTTTCCTTCCTTCCTCCTCCTCCTCCTCCCTCTTCTTTTCCTTCCTTCCTCCTCCTCCTCCTCCCTCTTCTTTTCCTTCCTTCCTCCTCCTCCTCCTCCCTCTTCTTTTCCTTCCTTCCTCCTCCTCCTCCTCCCTCTTCTTTTCCTTCCTTCCTCCTCCTCCTCCTCCCTCTTCTTTTCCTTCCTTCCTCCTCCTCCTCCTCCCTCTTCTTTTCCTTCCTCCTCCTCCCCCTCTCTCTTGCCCTTCCTCGCCTTCCCTCTTCTCCTCCCCCTCTCTCTTTTCCTTCCTCCTCCTCCTCCCTCTTCTCCTCCCCCCCCTCTCTCTTGCTCTTCCTCTCCTTCCTCCTCCTCCTCCCTCTTGCTCTTCCTCTCCTTCCCTCCCCCTCCCTCTTGCTCTTCCTCTCCTTCCCTCTTCTCCTCCCCCTCTCTCTTGCCCTTCCTCTCCTTCCCTCTTCTCCTCCCCCTCTCTCTTGCTCTTCCTCTCCTTCCCTCTTCTCCTCCCCCTCTCTCTTGCCCTTCCTCTCCTTCCCTCTTCTCCTCCCCCTCTCTCTTGCTCTTCCTCTCCTTCCCTCTTCTCCTCCCCCTCTCTCTTGCTCTTCCTCTCCTTCCCTCCCCCCCTCCCTCTTGCTCTTCCTCTCCTTCCCTCCCCCCCTCCCTCTTGCTCTTCCTCTTCTTCCCTCCCCCCCTCCCTCTTGCTCTTCCTCTCCTTCTCTCCCCCCCTCCCTCTTGCTCTTCCTCTCCTTCCCTCCCCCCCTCCCTCTTGCTTTTCCTCTCCTTCCCTCCCCCCCTCCCTCTTGCTTTTCCTCTCCTTCCCTCCTCCCCCTCCCCCTTGCTCTTCCTCTCCTTCCCTCCCTCTTGCTTTTCCTCTCCTTCCCTCCTCCCCCTCCCTCTTGCTTTTCCTCTCCTTCCCTCCTCCCCCTCCCTCTTGCTTTTCCTCTCCTTCCCTCCTCCCCCTCCCCCTTGCTCTTCCTCTCCTTCCCTCCTCCCCCTCCCTCTTGCTCTTCCTCTCCTTCCCTCCTCCCCCTCCCTCTTGCTCTTCCTCTCCTTCCCTCCTCCCCCTCCCTCTTGCTCTTCCTCTCCTTCCCTCCTCCCCCTCCCTCTTCCTCTCCTTCCCTCCTCCCCCTCCCTCTTGCTCTTCCTCTCCTTCCCTCCTCCCCCTCCCTCTTGCTCTTCCTCTCCTTCCCTCCTCCCCCTCCCTCTTGCTCTTCCTCTCCTTCCTAGTGTCCTACCTCCCTTTTGCTTCTCTCATTCCCTCTTCTCTTTCCCTCTTCTTCTTCTTTCATATCCTCCTCCTTCTCTCCTTCTCTCTTCATCTCCTCCTCTCCTTCCCTCTTTCCTCTTCTCCTTTCCCCTTTCCTCCTCTCCTTCCCTCTTATCTTCCTGTCCTTCCCTCTTCTCCTCCTCCTCCCCCCCTCCCTCTTGCTCTTCCTCTCCTTCCCTCCTCCCTCTTGCTCTTCCTTTCCTTCCCTCCTCCTACCCCTTCCTCACCACTCTTCCTCCCTCTTCTCCTCCCTTTCCCTCTTCTTCTTCTCTCCTTCCCTCTTCTCCTCCCCTTCCCTCATCTCCTCATCCTCTCCTTCCCTCTTCCATGTTCTCTGCTTCCCCTCCTCTCCTCTCTTCTCTTCCTCCCTCCCCCTCCTTGCTCTTCCTCTCCTCCCCCCTCCCTCTTGCTCTTCCTTTCCTTCCCTCCCCCTCTTGCTCTTCTCCTTTCCCTCCCTACCCCTCTTGCTCTTCTCCTTTCCTCCTCCCCCTCTTGCTCTTCCTCTCCCCTCCTCTCTTATCTCCCCTTCCTCTTCCTCACCTTCCCTCCTCTCTTATTTCCTCTTCCTCCCCTTCCCTCCTGCCTCTTCTTCTCCTCCTCCCTCTTGCTCTTCTTCTCTTTCCCTCCCCCTACCTCTAGCTCTTCCTTTCCTTCCCTCCTCCCCCTCCCTCTTGCTCTTCCTCTCCTTCCCTCATCCCTCTTTCTCCCCTCCCCTTCCCTCATCCCTGTTTCTCCCCTCTTCTCCTCCTCCCCCCCCTTCCTCTTGCTCTTCCTCTCCTTCTTTCCTCCTCTACTCCCCTTTCCTCCCTTTTTTCCTCCTCTACTCCCCCTCCCTCTCCTTCTTTCCTCCTCTACTCCCCCTCCCTCTTGCTCTTCCACTTCTTCCCTCCCCCTCCCTCATGCTTTTCCTCTCCTTCCCTCCTCCCTCTTGCTCTTCCTCTTCTCCTCCCCCCCCTCCTCCTGCCCTTCCTTCTTGCTTTTCCTCCTTCCTTTTGCTATTCCTCTCCTTCCCTAATCCCTCTTCTTTTTCCTCTCCTTCCCGAATTCCTCTTCTCCTCTCTTCCCCCTTCCTCACCACTCTTCCTCCTCCCTCTTGATCTTCCTCTCATTCCCTCCTCTTTTCCCCCTCCCTCTTGCTCTTCCTCTCATCCCCTCCTCTTTTCCCCCTCCCTCTTGCTCTTCCTCTCATCCCCTCCTCTTTTCCCCCTCCCTCTTGCTCTTCCTCTCATTCCCTCATCCCCTTCCGTCTTCTCCTTTCCTCCCCCCCCTCCCTCTTGCTCTTCTCTTTTCCTCCCCCCCCTCCCTCTTGCTCTTCTCTTTTCCTCCCCCCCCCCTCCCTCTTGCTCTTCTTTTCCTCCCCCCCCTCCCTCTTGCTCTTCTCTTTTCCTCCCCCCCTCCCTCTTGCTCTTCTCTTTTCCTCCCCCCCCTCCCTCTTGCTCTTCTCTTTTCCTCCCCCCCCTCCCTCTTGCTCTTCTCTTTTCCTCCCCCCCTCCCTCTTGCTCTTCTCTTTTCCTCCCTCTTGCTCTTCTCTTTTCCTCCCCCCCTCCCTCTTGCTCTTCTCTTTTCCTCTCCCCCCTCCCTCTTGCTCTTCTCTTTTCCTCTCACCTTCCCGAATCCCTCTTCTCTTTTCCTCTTTTCCTTCCCCCCTCCCTCTTGCTCTTCTCTTTCCTCCCCCTCCCTCTTGCTCTTCTCTTTTCCTCCCCCTCCCTCTTGCTCTTCCTCTCATTCCTCCCCCTCCCTCTTGCTCTTCTATTTTCCTCCCCCCCTCCCTCTTGCTCTTCTCTTTTCCTCCCCCCCTCCCTCTTGCTCTTCTCTTTTCCCCCCCCCCCTCCTTTTTGCTCTTCCTCTCCCTTTTCTCCTCTCCTCCATCTTGCTCTTCCTCTTCTTTTCTCCTCCCCTCCCCTTCTTCCTCTCCTCCCCTCCCCTCCCCCCCTCCCTCTCCTCCCCTCCCCCTCTTCCTCTCCTCCCCTCCCCCTCTTCCTCTCCTCCCCTCCCCTCCCCCTCTTCCTCTCCTCCCCCTTCCTCACCATTCTTCCTATCTCCCCCCATCTTAGAAGAATGAATAAAGCCAGCAGATGCTAGCAAGAATTATAATCGTGTGGCGTCAGCAAGAATAAAATAAAATCGTGTGGCGTCAGCAAGAATTAAAATCGTGTGGCGTCAGCAAGAATTAATTAAAATCGTCTGGCGTCAGCAAGAATTAATTAAAATCGTCTGGCGTCAGCAAGAATTAAATAAAATCGTCTGGCGTCAGCAAGAATTAAATAAAATCGTCTGGCGTCAGCAAGAATTAAATAAAATCGTGTGGCGTCAGCAAGAATTAAATTTCATACTGGCAAGGATAAAATGGATTAATAGGCCTGTATACCATTTTATTATTCTTTCTACACACAGCACAAGCTACATGAAACATTAAAAAAAAATTGGGAAGGGGGGTTAGAAGAGGAAGGGGGTTCAGAAAGAACAAGGATGGGGAGAAGAAGAGGAGAGGAAGGGGGGGGGGGGTAGAAAAAGAGGAAGGGAAGGGGGTAGAATAGGAGGGGTAGAAAAGGAGTGGAAGGGCGAGAAGGGAAGGTATATGAGGAGAGGATGGGGGAGTAGAACAGGAAGGAGAGGGTAGAAGAGGAGGAAAGGAAGGGGAGTTAAAAAAAGGATGAGGAAAGGGGAGGGTAGAAGAGGAGGAAAGGAAGGGGAGTTAAAAAAAGGATGAGGAAAGGGGAGGGTAGAAGAGAGGAAGGAGAGGTAGAAAAGGAAAGGGGAGGGTAGAAGAGAGGAAGGAAGGGTAGAAAAGGAAAGGGGAGGGTAGAAGAGAGGAAGGAAGGGTAGAAAAGGAAAGGGGAGGGGAGGCAGAAGATGAGAGGAAGGGGGGGTTGAAGAGCAGGAGAGAGAGAAATGGAGGGGGGGGGTAGGGGTGGAGGAGAGGAAGGGAGGGTAGAAGGGGGTTAAAAAAAGATGATAGGGAGAGGGTAGAAAAGAAGGAGGAAGGTAGGAGGAGGGATAGAAAAGGAGAGGAAGGGGGTTAAAGAAAATATAGGGAAGAGAGGGGGGGGTAGAAGATGAGAGGAGGGGAAGGGGGAGAATAGAGAAACGGGGGTTAAAAAAGGATGAGAGGAAAGGGGAGTGTAGAATGCGAGACTACTAGGAGAGGAAGGGGGTTAAAAAAAAAAAGGATGAGAGGAAAGGGGAGGGTAGAAGAGGAGACTAGTAGAAAAGAGGAAGGGGAGACTAAGTGAGGTAGGAGAGGAGGGGAAGAGGGATAGAAGTGAAGAGGAGGATAGGAAGGGAGAAGGTAGAAAATGGAAAGGTATAATAAGAGAGGAAGGGGTACTCTGAGGAGAAGTTTTAGGAGTGAAAGAGTATAAAGAAAATGGTGGAAGCAGAAAGGAAGGGGGGAGGAGAACAGGAGATGAGAAAGGAAGGTTAGAAGAGGAAAGGAGGGGGGGGGGGAATATGGGATAGGGAAGACATGATAGGAAAATATGAAGGTGGAGAGGAGAAAGAATGAGAGGAGCAGGGGGAGTGCACGATATAAGAAAAGGATGGGAAAAGAGGAAGAACAGGAAGGAAGAGGGTGGAGGAAGATAGGAGGAGACATGAGAATGAAGAGAATACAGGGAAGAAAGCATAGTACAGTGAAGAGAAAGGGAGGTGCAAGAGAAAAGGAGAAAGTGGAGGGGGTAGAGGCAGAGTAAGGAGAGGAAGATGACACAGCAGAAAAGCAAAAGAAAGGGAAGAGGAAGGGGTGGAAGAAGAGGAGAGAAAAATAATGAAGGGGAAATGGGAGAAGAGGAAGAGAATAAAGAATGGGAGAGGGAAGAAGAAAAGATAAGGGGGGTGGTGGACAAGACAAGGTGAGAGGGAGGAGAAAATGAATAAGGGGAAGAGATATGGTATAGGAACAAAGGAAATGGAGAAGGATAGGAGGAAGAGTAAGAGAGGAAGTATAAGAGGGAGAGCAGAAGGAAGGAGGGGTAGAAGAGGAAAAGGAGAAGAGGCAGATGAGACAGTAGAAGAGAAATTACAGGAAAAGAGAAAGGATGGAGGAGACAGGGGGAGGGGGGGAGTGAGGAAAGGGATGGAAGGAGGAGGAAAGTTGGAGTGGAAGTGGAGAAAAACATGAGGAAGGGGAGGAAAAGCAGAAGGAAGGAGGAGTAGAAGACAAAAGGAAGAATGCAAGAATGAAGAGGGTAAAGACAGGAAGGGAAGGAGGAGTAGAAGACAAAAGGAAGAATGCAAGAATGAAGAGGGTAAAGACAGGAAGGGAAGGAGGAGTAGAAGACAAAAGGAAGAATGCAAGAATGAAGAGGGTAAAGACAGGAAGGGAAGGAGGACATGGAGGAAGAAGAGCAAACGAGTGGTAGAAGAAGAGCAGGAAAAGAAGGGAGGAGAACATGAAGGAAAGGGAGAGGAAGAGGGTGAAGAAGGCAGGGGAGGGGAAGGGGGGGAGAAGGAAGAAGAAAAAGAGTAGGAGATGGCTCGGGAGAACAGTAATAGGAGAGGAAGAGGGAGCAGATGAACAAAAGAGGAGAAATTAGGAGAGGAAGACAAAGATGAGGAGGTGAAGTGGAGACTGAGGGTGAGGATAGAAAATGATGATGTGAAAAATGAGGAAAAATAGAAAGAAGAAAGGGGAGGGGTGGGGAAGGAAGATAAAGAGGGAGAGGATAAGGGAAGGAAAGAAGCATTATAAATTAACTACATAACAATAAATAAGACAAAATAAAATCCAAACAAAACCTCTTAAACGGAGGTACAATGCCCACAATTTTTTTTTTTTTTTTTTAATAGTGAAATGAATATGCTTTACAGTAATTGTTTAGCTTTGTTATATTATTCATATGAAATTACAAAATACCCCTGCAAGTCAGGGACAACTTTATATCATCATTCACTGTTCCTACTGGCTATTATTATTAAACATAAAGATAGCATTGTTTTTTTAATATAAAAGTAAACTTTTATATCTTCATAAATATTATCAATACCACCATTATCATTCTCTTCATGTTATTCTTACTGTAAATGATTCACATGATGCATCAGTGTGGAAACTCAGAAAATCTTATTAAACTGTGAAGCAACTGTTGTTGTTTATTACTAATGATCCTATTTAATGTGAGATGTCAGGATGGAAACTGTGAAATCATACAGAAACTTATGTCCATGAAAATAAAAAAAATAAATAAATACTGTAACAGCACAAACGCTGTGAAACCAGAAATTTCAGTAAATTCCTCATTTAACAAGCTTTCACCTATCATACTTTTCACAACAAAACTGCTGGCCAAATTATGAACAATTTTCACATAAGACATTTCGTAATTCTACTGTAAAGATGTGCAATGAAGGACTGAGGCTAATAAAATATCACAAAAGCCTGTAGCTGCATTCTATAAAAAATTTACTTCCTTGTCTATGCATTAAAATTTATTAGGCAGATACAACGGTATTTTTTTATATGGAATATCTTGTACTGCTGGAACCTAACCATCACTTGGATCAGTTTTCACCAATACAATAGTTTACAGGCATATGTCTTCATTGTTAAGTAAGGAATTACTGTTTATATGTCAAGATACTTTTAGTTGGCATTTTACAAGAGTTAAAAAAAAAATAACTTAAAAAATACAACTGTAATACAGTGCAGAAAGTGCCGTTAAGTTTTAAAAGAATGTGTTAAACAATTTTATCCCAAGTATGTATTTTGAGGTGCCCAATGACACTGAAATTGAGTGGATGATCATACTGCAAGTGCAGTTCAACACTTGCTAGTGCAAGTGTCCTACATGCACACCAGTGCTGTTCAGTGAATCAGTCTTTGTGCTGCTAAATCCTCTCACCATCACTTTATATATCATTCTTCACAACCGCCGCTTCCTCCTTTCTTCAGTAACAGTACTGTCCTATGCAGATGACCAAGCAGCACTTTCGCAGCACCACAATAAATATAGAGCAGCCCATGTCAAACAGTACCAACAGTTACTCAAACACTTGCACACACACACAACAGAATGACTGCTGCACCAACTAAATCAGCAATCACTATTTTCATTCCTGATAAAAATCTCAAATGCACCTAAAGTCTCCCATTTCAAACGCTCCTAATCTAGAAATCTCAAACTCTTGGACTTACTTTGGATACCCACACAACCTTTTAACCTACAAGCATCAGTATAATGGCAACTCATAAACTTATGTCTTAAAGACACTGAGTCACTACCTCTGGATGACAGATGAACCTTTGACACAAGCAGGGCTCCTCGACACACCAACCCAAAAATGACAACATCCTAAAGCACCACCACACCACAAAACCTCCACACAACTAAATGAGGCTGCCTTCTCCCATCCTTACATTAAGTACCTCTTTTCTAGTCACTGAAGCAACGTCAACTAGGCTTGAAATTACTCTCTCTTCCTCTTTAATACCAAGCTGAAACCAGAGATGATAATATGGTGCTAGTTTTGAAGTGTTATAGATGGGATAGAGAGCATCAGTATTTTAATATTCTGCCACGGAGCTATGGAAAAACGAGCTTCACAGGGATTAAAAATTTTAGCCTTGTCAAAGTAAAAACCTCAGAACAGATGATATTCTAATCACTGCCCCATAAACATACCACATACATTCAAAGAAAATCCAGACAGAAAGGGAAAAACCATCACACGCTACATAATTGGGCACTACTCCAACAGAACCTTCTACTGTATATATATGTAGAGAGAGAGACAAATAATGAACATAGCATGAATGGAGCTGTGTTGTGAAATGAATGCATTATCATTCCAAATTACAGTCAACTGACCCACCCTGCCAATGGCAGTTGCCGCCATTTTTTTTTTTTTTTTAATGGATTATATATTTCGTTTTCATTAGATATTTCTTAATGTACTTTGTTATTATCTAGCCACACACACCGTCACAGTCAACAAACTCTACATAAGTCCCTAAACTACATCCTGCCTCCTCCACCAACACATCACATTTTTTCCTTACCAATATGACCTCCATCCAAGAGGAACTGTTATGAACAGCACAGCTATCACATCAAAACACAGTCATTTGCCCCAACCAACTATCAATGGCTGTGGTGGTCAATCATTATTTTTTTTTTTTCCACACTGCACACAGCCAGTAACTACCCACAGACTGCCACCCAAAATCTCAAAGCAAAACAGCATCTTTCATAAACCATCACCAGGCATTCACCCCATAGAAATAACCCTACTCGGAAAGACTCGAGTACACTTACAAGCCTAATTGGACACACTGCCCCCCCCCTCCCAAAAGCAACCTCAATCCAAAAGATTTGTGACTGGAACTGTATTTTGAAAATCAGTTTTTATTTAAAAATACAGTTCACTGATCCCACTCTGCCTATGGCTGTGGTTGCCATCAATTTTATTTTTTTTTACATCCTGTATTGTCACTACAATCATCTAAAACTTCCAACATTACACACACTACCTCAACAACATCCCTCTCTACCCAATACAACACTTTACAGATTCCCCCTCCCCAACCTAAACAACCTCCATCCAAAAAAGAATGGTTGTGAAAAGCATACACCATCACTTCAAAATATATGTCACTGGCCCCAACCATCAGCCAATGGCTGTGATCATCAACCATTTAACTGCAAACAGCCACTACAGTAATCCAAAATCTCCATCCAAACAGCATTGTAAACCACCGCCAGACATCCACCACTCAGAAAGTATCCCAGAGACATGAGTGCATCCAGCGGGACTGCAGAGCAGTCATTATCCTTCCTTACTACAATACCAACACAAAATGCAACTCACAATCCACAATATCCACACTGCAGTGCAGCTGCTCACACCACAACACACTTGCTCACCTTATGCACCACACTATCACAACACAGACAACCTGTCAACATGACCATAAAAATGACCTCTGAATGCAACATGTTGAATTGGCCGGGGTTCCTACAATGCACTTGGTTCACATCCAGATGAATCAGGAGTTGCAACAATAACAGCAGCAGCAACAACAACAACAAAAACTCCACTTCACCCACAATACCTTCAGCATGCATGGGGCTATCAAACATCCTTGTCTCACTATGACAAACCATTCATCTATGAAATCCTAAACAAGCTTCAGTCATTATAAACTTAACAACACTCAGCGGCTTTCTATTCATATGTAAAACCTATCATAATCCTTCAATATTCACAGTCATATGTTTTCTCGTCCATGAATAACATAGCTTACAATCCTGTCACATGCCTTCACTATTTCTCAATGCACATATTTCATTCACAAATCTCCCTACCATTCATAAAACCTTGTTCATCACTAATCAGGTATTCAGAAACATTACTCATTTCTGTTGTTATTCTAAACACCTTTCCTCAACACACAGATACAGGACAACCAAGGGGCACTCAATCCAGAAAAACACCAACATGTAAACATCGTAAACCACCACCACACCCCAACAAGACCTCCACACAGACTTATAAGGTTGCCTCCTCCTCCCAGCCTCACCATGTACCTCTTCATAAGTTTGTTCATTTTTATCTGACAGAGCTGGACCAATCCCATGAAACTGTGTGAAATTTAGTAATGAGAATGGAATAAGTCTCCTTGATTACTAGTTAAACTGAACCTCCACTCTGTCAGAGGAAAATAAATGCATTATGGCCATTCAAACCACCTATCACCTGACCACTGCCACAAATTAATTAAAAAGTGACCTCCATCCAAATAAAATGTGCAACCATTTGGTGTTTTATTTTTCCTCCTTTTTCTGTTAATAATTTATCCTGTACATACTCAGGAGGGGGGAGTGAGTTGGGGGGAGGGCAGTCAAATGATGGGTGACAGAGCAACTTGGGAGGCATTTAGTCTGTGGCCACCCTTTGCAGGATTAGGGCATCAGGCATCTGGCAATAGATAGAAGATGTAACTGAAGGCCAAAAGCCTGCATTATTGTTCCCTCTAAGAAAAAAAATAAATAAATAAATAAAACAGCCAAATTCAAGATCCGTTCATTTTGAGATGGCCGGACAAACTGCCTTAAAACTGAACATTTAGGGTGATAATTTCTGGGGCACCAGGCTTGTAATATTGTAAACAGCTTTACGATATTATTCACACTAATACATTTGATGATGTAACAATCTCGTAAAAGTCTGACCTTCCATTTTTGTAGCAGCATATATCGTCCAGTAAATGGTAACTGCTCTTTTTAACCTATCTATTGACAGATGCCTTAATCCCGTAAGGGGAGCCACAAACAAATCGCCTCCATGTCACCCTGTCCCCCGCCATTTCACTGCCCTGCTCCCAGCTCACACCCCTCTCTCTCGTATACCTCTCCACTCCATCCCTTCGTCTCATCCTTGGTCTCCCCCTCCGTCTCCCACCCTCCACCTCACTCACATACACTCTCCTCCTCAGTCTCTCACTCTCCATCCTCTCCAGAAGGTCAAACCACCTCATTGTGTTTCTAACATTTCGTATCACATCCACATGCACTAAATCCAGGGCTATATAAATCCATTGTCATTTTTTATTACTCTTCTTTCCTTTTCAGGTGGCTTTACATTAACTGACAAGCCTAAAGGTTTCTTGTAAGCCAGGAAACCATTTACAACGCTGGATGGCATGTAACCCAACCATACATGTTCCCTGCGTGTGAACAAGTTCTTGGTGGGGGGTTAGTGCCCCTCCCTGTAAAATAACCAACTCAAAGACAGATGACCACCCCTTATGGGACCATGGTGTCTGGCTACAAACAGATGGACACTGTACACCAAATATTAGCTGTGGTAAGAACTGTCTCCCTATACTGAGACAGTAATCATATGTAATACTGTTCTTGTACGGTAACACTAAAGAGAGGTGGGTGAAATCATGAATATCAACCCTCCTGAGATATGACTCATTATTTTGACTTTTGGTAACACTGACCCCCTCCTGCACAGATACTTGTTTTAGCTACTGTATACACTCACTACCCAGCACCTACACCCATTCAAAACCTACGCCAGTGCTTCAAAAACATCTGTTCTCATCCTACACCCAGCACTAAATTTCACAAAGATACATTTTTTTTTTCTCATCCCTAAAACGGCCCCATTCAGAAGGAACTGTGCCGTAAAAATATATGGAATTTCACAGTACAGGTCACTGGCTCCGACCATCTGCAAAACCGGTATCCTAAGAGCAGTCCCCTGGTGGCTGTGGCCATCATCCACTTTATTTTTATTTTTTTTTAGACAATACATAGCTATTACCTATACACACAAGGCCACTACAGCCATCCAAATATCACCAGCCCAACAGAAGCCTTCAAAAACCATCACCAGACACCAGCCCAACAGAAGCCTTCAAAAACCATCACCAGACACCCACCCTTCACAAACAACCCTACCCAGAGAAACATGAATACTCGTACATCTATGCTCTCTCTCTCTCTCTCTCTCTCTACTCTAACTTGCTTTAAAATGGCTTATGCTCTCTCGTGAATGCTGAGTTGTAAGAGTATGGTAAACAAGCATTACCATATGATGCCTGTCATGATGAAAAGCTATGAAAAGAATACAGGTCTGTAATATTTTGTTTCTGCCAGTGGGAAATGTTTAAAAAAGCTGCAAAAACATGAAAATTTGTGCCAAGTTAGAGTGAAGTGAGTAAAGCCAGACTTCATCACAACCATCATCTTTCTCTACTTCAGTGCCAACATAATATACAACTCACAGACAATACACTATGCCCATAGTGTATAATGCCTCCTGCCACACCATGCCACTTACCAAACTACCACAACACACTCACCACACACATGTACCACACTATCGCACCACACTACACCACATGTACCACACCACAACACACACACATTTACCACAGTGTAATGCCTCCTCCCACACCACAACTCACCATACACATGCATACACATTATCACACCACACTACCACAAAACACTCACCACATGTACCAAAGTGTAAGGCCTCCTCCCACACCAGAACACACTCACCATACTACCACAACAATCCTTAAACATATATCTTTGGGGCTGCCAGGATTTCTGTATTGTCAAGTGGGATTACAAGCCAAGATTTACAAGAGGGAGGGTGAGGCCAAGGATGAGATGAAGGGATGGAGTGAAGAGGTATATGAGAGAGGGGGGTGTGAGCTGGGAGCAGGGCAATGAAATGACGAGGGACAGGGTGACATGGAGGCGAATTGTTTGTGGCCACCTCTCATGGAATTAAGGCGTCTGGCAATACAGATAGATTTACTAATACACAATAAATATTCTTCAAAACTGCATAATCTTGACCTAACGGACTTATCATGTATTGACAAAGGAATAAGATAAAAGAATTAATTTTTATGCTAAGGGAAGGTGGGGGAAAACACTCTCAGTACAGGTGATGGGAGGGTCAGAGGCCTCTCGTGATTTTTAGCACTCGGGCAAGGTTTCTTTCCCTCTCTCTCTCTCTTTCTCTCAATTTTATTTCCAGTGAACAAGGAACAAAGAATGAACAAGCTTATAAAGTGGGAGAACTATCAGTACTATGCCTAGTGAAGTGGACTAATCATCATCATCATCTTCGTAACCAATTATTTCTCAATCATCGTAATCATTTTATTTTCTCAAGCAGTCATCCCCTATTCATTTTTTTTTTTTTTACATATGGATGAAATGTCTAGGGCCCCTAGATCAAACAGGAAACCCACTAAGGAGAGAAACTGGCCAACTGCAAGCCCAATAAAACTGCTCATACACCCATTCACTCACCATTCAAATATCAAATTTTCGCGCACACACACACACACACAACCGTGGGGACATCACACATCCTTGCTCACTCCAACACTGATATTAAACCACTGTCATTTACATCACTCTCTCTCTCCAGAATCATAAACCACCACAACCTAATCAAAGCCACCATTACAAACACCCAAACGGTACACAGACAAAGAAAACACAACAACACAGGAGAAATATCAACAGTACAGCCTTAGGAGAAGCATAATGCCAGTGTATCTATCTATTGCCTGATGCCTTAATCCCATAAGTGGTGGCCACAAACAAATCACCCCCATGTTGCCCTGTCCCCCACCATTTCATTGCCCTGCTCTCAACTCACACCCCTCCTCTCTCTCATATACCTCTCCACTCCATCCCTCCATCTCTTGCACATGCCTAGGAATATATGGCAAATGACTGTGTGATATGAAACAGTATATCAAAATAGTTCCACCTTAGGACCTTGCCATATAATTATAAAATTTTAAACAACTGAAGATGACATTACAAAGGCCAAACTTTCCCACAATAATACAAATAAGAATAAAAATAAGAATAGAGCTATAAAGATAACATATTGCATTTCAACACATACAGAACTACAGTCAGTTTATTTTCATCTGACAAAACAAGGCAACTTTTATTAACTTCAGTACTAAATCACTGGTGTACAAAATTCAATAGGCCTGAGTGATGAGCCTCCTTGGTTACTAGTCAGATTAACCCTCCAGTCTGACTACACTTGGCCATAATCCAAGGTAAGAGGTTACGAATCTCTGTGGCTACATAAAATTTGATAAACCTTAGTGAAGTAGGGATGAGTCTCCTTGGTTACTAGTCAAATTAACTCTCCAGTCTGGCTACACTTGGCCATAATCCAAGCAAGAAGTTATGAATTTCTGTCAGGCAAAAGCAAACTGACTATAGAATAAATCAATGGAAATAAACAGGCACGAAAAAACATACCCACATCAATATATAAACACAGTCAGCCACAGGATAAAAAATATATAAGAAACGCACACCGTATTAATGACAAACATTTGTATATACAGGTAACTCGCACGGAACACGATCTCACGGAACGCGCTCGCAATTATACACGGTAAGGGCTGGGATACATATAAGACAACGTAAGATTAAAGAACCATTATGAAAACTACAAATTAACGCAGGAGAGGCCTTTGAAAGATCAAATCCTCGAACGTCACCGCAGCGCGCGGTTTGTTTTGATTACGTGACGATCTAGGCGGGAAATTATTCAGTAAGACATTCCCGAGTACAGTAGCACAGTATTTATAAGTTAAATATTTACAGTACTGTACTGTTCTGGTAAGTTTATGTGCAACTTAAAATACTATTAAATAACGTTAAAGCAAGAAATAAAGTCTTATAACCAGTTTACCTGATAGGCGTCAGAATATTGCCTTATTTATTTGTTCGTTTTTTCCACAGTACTGTACAGTATTTGTAAATTAAATATTTACTGTTCTCGTATGTACTGTACTTGTAAGCACTTAAATAAAGCCTTGTAACCAGTTAACCCGAATTGTATGATTACCCATGATCGGCGTCGGAATATTGCCTTTTTTTGTTTGTTCGTTAAACTCTTACTGTACTGCTTTTCTACAGTACTGTATTTGTAAGTTAAATATTTACTGTTCTGGTATGTACAGTCACTCATAAAAGAAAAGACCCCCCCCCCCTGCGTTAGAGCCAATATACCTCAGGGTATTCAGTGTTGGTAACATTGTATTTGACGTCAGCCATATGGGGGGATGAGGAGGGGTGTTTGAGAGGAGGGCGGAGTTAATCTGCACGAAACACTGCTTCAATCCACATTTCGAGTCAAACATACATTATATCTGACTTGTTATCAAGGCATATGTATGTAACCCATCACATTTGAAAAAGTTTATCATTAGCTGAATAAAATCGTCACCCGGTGGCAGGAATAAGATGCAAATGAAACCCCCGGCCTCAAGAGTTAAATGAATGGGCTCGACACATTTTGAATGAACTTCCCTCAAACGCAGCTTCACACCCCCTCACCTGACGTCATTTACAGTGTTACCAGGACTGATATCATATTGGTTGAAAGGTGTCTTGGCCGGGGGGGTCGTTTCTTTTATGAGTGACTGTACTTGTAAGCAATTAAAGCATTAAATAAAGCCTTGTAACCAGTTAACCTGATTTATATGATTACCCATGATCGGCGTCGGAATATTGCCTTTTTTGTTTGTTCGTTAAAGACTTATAATAAGAGAAAAATACATTTTTGTCTTGGTATCTTTACCTATTTGCTCAGGTTTGCTGTAATGGTTTGGATCATTTGATGCAATGCAACGTGTAGAAAACTGTGAAAACTTTCGGGAAGTGAACGAAAATCTGGGACATGAGACTGACCTTGACTTCACCCTCTCATGTACCATCAGTCAGTTCACCATCTGCTATCGTGATGAGTGGATGTACGATTTTTTCACTCATGGCCATGCCTAACCACACTTAGTTACACCCATTATCTCGACCCAGACAGAAAATACAATCTTTTTCCTACCTTGCAAAACGCAAACAACCACCCTGTTTACGAGACAGCAATATATATTGTGAAAATAACAAGGTAAAATGATGAAGATGAACGTAAAATGATAGAGAAAGATGAACATGTTATGACGGAAGAAGTACGTTTTCCCCGTCTGTAAACGTATTTATTTCTGCTTTGTATCTGTATTCGTAATAATTAGACTTAATGTTAGTTCTGAAACTGCATTACGATTCTATTTTTAGCCATTCTCGTGATGTGGGAGCTGGAAGTTGTGATACAACTTCATTATTGCTAATCGGACTGACCCTCCACTTTATTCTCCCGTGGCAGAGTCTAGCCTTGGAGGACGTACAGTTTTCTCATTTAGGACTGAAAATTCAACTCTTTCGCTCCCTTTTCCAAGCATGGGCACAACAATAACTTAAAAAATAACTCAAAACTACCATAAACGTAAAAAGGTGAAAATGTATTCATAACATTTTTTTTTTTCCAGCCATTCCTAACAGATTATGTACTGAAATCATTCGATATCACAGTACTGCATTTCTAAGTTAAATATGTACTGTTCTGGTATGTACTTGTAAGTTAAAGCACTGGTACCAGTTAACCTGATTTATATGATTACCTATAATCGGCGTCGGAATGTTTCCTTGTGTTTACGTACAGTATTTGTGTGTTGAAGTTTTGCTGTGGAGTACTGTATTTGTGAGTTATAACATTAAATAAACCTTCTAACCACTTAAAGTGCTTTCTAGTGATTACCAGTGACAGATAACAGCAAAACAACACATTTGGGGGGTCTAGGGAGCAAAATACGGAGTAGTTTAAATATACGCGATTTCGCACCTAACACGGCACGGTAGGAACGAAACCCACGTGTTCCGTGCGAGTTACCTGTATGTAAGAATAAATCAACAGAAATAAACAGGCACCAAAAAACACACCCACATCAATATATAAACATATAGTCCAACACAGGAAAAAAAAAAATTAATAACACACAACATATTAACAACAAATGTTCGTACACGTGCAGAGAAAAATCTCAACTCATTAATCTCTGACATACATGGAGGGAATCAACTGGGGATGTTTAATGAAGGGAATAAACTCAGAATGATGGTTAAACTTGGCTATAAATGAAGGTAAAAACTCAAGCTGCTCATTAACCTTTGACATAATTGGTCATTAAGTACGGATGCTTGTGATGCTTGTTAGTTTTAAATTCTCAGTGCTATTTAAGGCAATACATTTTTCTTTTTAATGCAAAGATGAAAAGAATAAAGGCTGCAAGAAATAATACACAAAAGAGAGCCAACTCCAAGACCTCTTACATCTGATATTCCTGCACACATTGCATTCAAAAGACTGGAGGTCATAGGCAGGGGGAAATACAGACTGAGGAAGACACTTTTCATAGCTGACCTGCTGCCAATTTAAATCTTCCAAACAACAGCTACGGGTGCATATTGTTCAGCATATTTTTTCCTGTGGCTGACTGTGCAGTAAATCACAATGACATGGCAATAATAATAATAATAATAATAAAGTAATAATACTAATACTAATACAGTACTAATAATAATAACAATGATAATAATAATAATAATGATGCAAAAATAACACATCATACCATGAAAATAGGCACAAAAATAGGCATACAAATATAACAACCAAAATCAATACTTCTGGTAGGATAATAAACGCAAAACACCTAATTTTACTGTTGGGTAAAAAAGCACTATGGTTTTTTGCGAAGTCCTTTTATTTGCCACAGTTACTTATGATCTTTTGGGCTGATAATACCTGCTGCTGTGGTGGTCCCTGGCTCATTTTATCTATTAAGAATCAAAGTCAATGCTGGGAGTCAATGCTAAGAGTCAACACTGAGGCTCATTTTAACTACTAAGAATCAGAGTCAATGCTGGGAGTCAATGCTATGAGTCAATGCTGAGGCTCATTTTAACTACTAAGAATCAAAGTCAATGCTGAGGCTCATTTTAACTACTAAGAATCAGAGTCAATGCTTGAGAGACTAAATACTGGAATTTAGTGAAAGAAAAGAGGCAATATGAGCTTCTGGATAAGTTCTAAAATTATCCTTACAACGTGATTCTCCTCTAATAATCTTTTTCAGACGTGTGTGCATCTTTTAGCGGTCTTCTTTGGAAAATGACATGCCTATCTTCTTAGCAAAATTTCTCAGTTCATTTAGCCACATCTCATTCATGTAGCTCGGTGATCAGCATACACAGATAAGCTACACGAACACCTGACACTGCAGGAATACAGGACCACAGCAACAGCAGCCCACAATTTACTCAAACGCAATACAGGGCTGCCCATATATACCTGGTGTGTTGTCGGCTCAGTCTGCGGGTGTGGGAGATGCAGGTACTTACTTAATTCAATTATGCTCTGCTTACTGGGGATTAAATTACTGTACCATCTTTTCTTTGTAAATGCTTGTTGAAAGAAGACTGTAATAAGGTGCTAGTCATGAAGAACTGCTATGGAAAGGATGTAGAGCCACAATGCTATCTTATACTGCCAGTGGGGTATGGGAAATGAATCTGCTTAAGGACAAAAAGCATTCTGTGTGTGTGTGTGTGTGTGTGTGTGTGTGTGTGTGTGTGTGTGTGTGTGTGTGTGTGTGTGTGTGTGTGTGTGTGTGTGTGTGTGTGTGTGTGTGTGTGTGTGTGTGTGTGTGTGTGTGTGTGTGTGTGTGTGCGTGTGTGTGTGTGTGTGTGTGTGTGTGTGTGTGTGTGTGTGTGTGTGTGTGTGTGTGTGTGTGTGTGTGTGTGTGTGTGTGTGTGTGTGTGTGTGTGTGTGTGTGTGTGTGTGTGTGTGTGTGTGTGTGTGTGTGTGTGTGTGTGTGTGTGTGTGTGTGTGTGTGTGTGTGTGTGTGTGTGTGTGTGTGTGTGTGTGTGTGTGTGTGTGTGTGTGTGTGTGTGTGTGTGTGTGTGTGTGTGTGTGTGTGTGTGTGTGTGTGTGTGTGTGTGTGTGTGTGTGTGTGTGTGTGTGTGTGTGTGTGTGTGTGTGTGTGTGTGTGTGTGTGTGTGTGTGTGTGTGTGTGTGTGTGTGTGTGTGTGTGTGTGTGTGTGTGTGTGTGTGTGTGTGTGTGTGTGTGCGTTCTTACCTAATTGTATCTTAACAGGAATGAGTCAAGCTCGTACTGTCCCGTGTATTAAATCACTTTTATCACACATATCATTATATTTATGAAGTAAGTGTGTGTGTGTGTGTGTGTGATATCTTCTGTTATGTTTTATGTCATGTTTTTGTCTGTGTCATGTCTCCATGTTTTTGTATGTCATGTCTCTGTGGCTGTTCAATTCGTATATGGATGTGGTATAAAAGAGATAATAGGCAGGGATGTGAATATACTGTCTAATGAGAGAGGGTAAGGTGTGGAAACTTCCTGTACTGTTGCTTGCTGATGATACTGCATTAAGTGAGGATGAATGTGAACTGCAAGGCTTGGTGAACAAGTCTGGGGGTGTATGTAGGAAAGGGAATCTA
This sequence comes from Coenobita brevimanus, assembly GCF_032717465.1. Lineage (NCBI taxonomy): Eukaryota > Metazoa > Arthropoda > Malacostraca > Decapoda > Coenobitidae > Coenobita > Coenobita brevimanus. The sequence goes on from NC_137013.1 coordinate 538,543, forward strand.
AAAGAGAATTTATATGAGTAAAGTTATGGTCTTGAGGGAAAAGAAGTCACAATATACACAGTGAGACTTGATGGTGAGGAAACAGAGAATGACAGTGCATCCAAGTACTTAACTAGTGTGATGAGTATGGATAGAAGGAAGTGTTTGAATGGATACAGCAGGGTAGAAAGGTTGCTGGATCACTGAAAGCTGTTATAAGGAATAGGGAAGTGAGCATGGAAGTGAGACCTAGATACTGCTGGAAGACACACAAGTCAAGAGTGAGAGCTGTGGAAATGAAGTGAGGAGCATGTAGTTTTATGGAGAGACTGACAGGCAAATGAGGAAGTAAAAATGCATTGTTGTGCTGTCTGGAGAAATACTCTGAGATGGCTTGGCCATGCAGAGAAGATGGAGAATGTGAGATTGACTAGAAAAGTATGTGAGTGAGGTGGAAACCAATGATAAGATGGAAGGATAAAGTGGAGAGATATATAAGGGGGGTGGAAGTGAGCATGGAAATGAAGCTTGGATCCTGCTGCAAGAACACAAGTCCAGAGTGAGAGCAACGGAAATGAAGTGAGGAGTGTGTGGAGTTCTATGAACAGAGAGACAAATAAGGAAGTAAAAATGCATTGTGGTGCTGTTTGGAGAAATATTCTGAGATGCTTTGGCCATGTAGAGAGGATGGAGAATACAAGACTGACGAGAAGTGTATGTGAATGAGGTGGAGGAAGAGACCAATGATGAGATGGTATATGATGTGTTGTGGTGCTGTTAGAAGAAATAATTTGAGATGGTTTGGTCATGCAGAGGATGGAGAGAGACTGACTAGAAGAGTGTATGTGAGTGAGGTGGTGGGGGAGAGGAGGGGAGACTAAAGCTGACATGAAAGAATGGATAGGAGAGATACGAGGGAGGGGGATGTGAGTTGGAGGGAATGCAGTCAAATGGCAGATGACAGTGAAACATGGAGTTAATTTGTTTGTGGTACCCCTTATGGGACTGAGATGTCTGGCAACTGATCAATAAAAAACAGAAGACAAAAATCTCAGCTTACTAAAATGTGTGAACTTTATGCAATGACTGGAAGCAAATGCAAGAGGAGATATTTGATTACTTGATAAAAAATAATGCAAACAACGGATGCAAACAAGCAATCACTAAAAAAAAAGAAAGGATGATGGGAAACAGGGAATGAAGCAGGGTAGACAGTTGTAATGCTGACTGAGCCAATCACCACATCAATCATCATCATCACCAAAATCAATATAATAATCATTCATTACTATAAAAATCATCATTGCAATCATCATCCTCACCTCTTCTTCCCACCTAAGGATGGGGTAAGGTATGGTTCAAAAGGCCAGGACAAAACACATGGGATCAGACATGTTATATATGAACCACTCTGTATTTTTAGCATCTGTGGCACATAACCAGGACTTAAAGCACCTGTTTGTGATGTACAGGCATGTGCAAAAGTATGCTAACAATACTCTGCCAGCACTAATTTCATGTCATATTTATCACTCTTCCCCAAATGACAAGAGAGTAACATTCCTTCTCTTGCTTGTTTTACTGAAGCTTGCAACAGACGCCTTCCTATGGTAATGCTCAGATATTGAAGCTGTCATGTTATACTAACAGCCTTCACTTCCTTTACAATCCCCCTAAAGGAGAATGGTGGACTATGAAAGAATGCAGTCCTTTCCACATAAAATATTTCAAACAACATATTCCATTCTTACAGCCGGCAGAGAAGTGTCTACATTTTTTTGCTCATGCTCAGGACAGGAGTCTTGCTAAACATTTCATAGCCTATGGCTGTGTATGGCTGGCCAGTTGTCTACAACCTTAATTGCTTTACTCGAATCTGGTGAAGAAGTCTTCTTTCAGAGTTGACAGCAGGATGTAATGAAAATGGCTGCTTGATATAACTAGTAATCAAAGTGGACATCTCGTGACTATGATAAGTGACAAGCCAAGTGGCTTCTTGCCACCCAGGATATAAGTTACTACACTTGGTGGTAACACACAACTAGAGAGTCACGCGGTGGTGTAAGGAGTTATGGCACTCCCATAAAGTATGACATCAGTCAGTAGCTGGTCCCAGATCTCTTGCACAGAGGGGAAACAAAAAATTGGTGAATGAATGGGTGGCTGTGAATGTGTGGTCCAGCATCTCATAGATGTGAACAAAGTGTGCAACGTCCGACTTGCAATATCCACTTAAGAGCGTATGCCCAATCCTTGAAGCATTGCCTGGGCTGTAAAAAATATAAAACAAAACCAACCGTGCTCACAACCCCCTCATAGAGCATTCCGCCCCCTTACTGTACGGCCACAACGTGGTTACTGCAAGCAAGGGCTGCGTGCATGTTTACTTATATAATCATCCACCTGTGTGCTACTTATCCTTCCAACATATGCAATGAGGACTCCTTCTCTCTATCCGACAGCCCCCATATACCGATGTTGGAACCGATATGTGTCATGGCACACAATGGTGGGTTGTGTGTGCTGTAAAAGAAATTTACCCAACCACCCAGTCAATCCCCAATCCCCCAAAACCCCACTAGTAGCAAAGGGACTTGGGGCCGCGCTACACGACAGTAAGATAGCAACTATATTCAGCACACAATTTTTAAGGTTTATTTTTACGATGCAGCCTTTTTGTTCATTTACTGCCGGCACAAAACTTTAATCTTCTAAGTCTGATTTGGTGCTCATTTTTTTTACATGCGTACCGGTACTTAGCGTTCTAACTTCCACACGGGGGAATCGATAGCGCTGAGGTTTGTAAACAATGAGTAACGCCGACATTGCACGGTCGGTGACTGAAACGGAAAACATAGCAACAATACACACGAGAACAGTATGCTAATCCAGTACGCTAATCTGAAGTGTCTGAACTGAAACAACTGGCCACACCGCAGGCTATAAAAATCTGTCCACTGTGCATCAATTACAATACAAACATCACAATAATAATCAGCCAATACTCATATGCATAATTCACTGGGGTGTCTTTTAGGTGGCTTTGGAGGCTTGCTAAGAAATCACAGGAAATCACCACAGCCACAAAAAAGACAAGCCACTTTCACTGAACTAACACCAGACATTGTTCAACTGAGAGAAATACTGTACTAGCAGTCAAAGGCATCAAAAATAACATGAGGAGCCTTTCTATAACAAAATTCTTGCTGTATATCTATCTAGCTAACACTTATTGCAATCTATCTACTACCTATGTGTATCTGTGTAAGGTTTATCTATTTGTGTACAGTACTTTATCTATCTATCAACTTGAATTAATGCTCAGCTGAGGCAATAGCTTAACAAGGACACATGCTAATCATGAAGTGCAATGGCAAGGCTTCAAAACTATCTGCTACTGGTTTACCTGGGGAATTTACTTACAGTACTCATGTTACTCTGACATGAAATAAGCATCTCGGCAATAGTTTATTAAGCAGAATGCTAGTCATGAAGAAGTGCAACGGGATGGATGCAGACCTGTAGTACTGTGTTATTCTACCACTGAGATATATGAACAAAGCTGGTGAACACACAAAAGGGGCCAAGTTAAGGTACAAGAACTATTGATAACTGAGCACAAAGAAAAATAAGTTCAAAATAAAGACTAATATAAATAAGTTAAAAGTAAAGATCATTATTATCCTTAGACCCCTAAGCATCACTCTCAGCTGAATAAAATCATCTGGTGTTAGTTGGAATAAAGACAGTTGCTCTCCCACTTACGAACATTGGAGCTACGAACTACTGTTGTTGGGATTAAAGACTTACCAGCTTGAGATATCATTAGGCTTTGTGGATGCCAGCCTGGTAATGCCAGGGATTGACTCCTGGCACTGCATCATCCTATCCTATAATCATCACTGTCGTCATCGTCATCGTCGTTGATTGGCCAGTAAAATCAGTACCTAGAACAAGTTAACTGGCCATGTATACCCTAGTTGTGGAATGATCTAGTTATGAACCCTAGCACTGCCACTGAGCATAATTACTATCATTATTTGGTATTATCATCATCATTAGGCATTATTATCGTCATCAGCCCTACCTCCTTTTCCCACCCAAGGATGGGGTGAGATTCTCTACCAAAATTTCGTAAGTAAGGGAGCAACTGTTATATTCTGTCCACCTCAATTTGGCTTAAAAGTGATCTATCTGGAAAGGATGCAGTCATAGTATTGCTATCCTTGTCTTACTCTCTTTTGGGAATTAGGCTGCCAAAGACAAAAATCTCTGCTAAGTCAAGGTGGATAAGCCAAAAAATTTCTAACTCACATTTCAGAAGGGCGGTAGTAGCTGAAATAGTAGTAGCATTAGTAGTGCAGATAATTTTCAGGACTGATGACCGAGAGGAACCTATTCTAGGCTATCAGAGGTATTTCCCCACAGGTCAAGGGCCTCTGTGTATTAAATCACTGCGCCAACACCACCGACACCAGCACCGCAGCACCACCAGCATCAACTCCAGCACCACGGCATCAACTCCGGCATGGCAGCACCACCAGCACCATGGCATCAACTCCAGCATCAACACCAGCATGGCAGCACCACCAGCACCATGGCATCAACTCCAGCACGGCAGCACCACCAGCACCATGGCATCAACTCCAGCACGGCAGCACCACCAGCATCAACACCAGCACGGCAGCACCACCAGCATCAACACCAGCACGGCAGCACCACCAGCATCAACACCAGCACGGCAGCACCACCAGCATCAACACCAGCACGGCAGCACCACCAGCATCAACACCAGCACGGCAGCACCACCAGCATCAACACCAGCATGGCAGCACCACCAGCATCAACACCAGCACAGCAGCACCACCAGCACCATGGCATCAACTCCAGCATGGCAGCACCACCAGCACCACAGCATCAACTCCAGCAAGGCAGCACCACCTCCAGCACGGTGGCATCAACTCCAGCAAGGCAGCATCAACACAGCAATTACAGGAACAGCAGCATGAGTAACACAGACAGACCCTGAAAATATGGCAAGTTTTTAAGGGATAATCTTACGCCTGTTGATAATTTTGTCTGTGGAGTTCAATACAGATCTGGATTAACCTATAGTATTGGTGCTGGAGAGAGAGAGAGAGAGAGAGAGAGAGAGAGAGAGAATGCCCTCATGTGGTGGCACCATTTCTCAACCTCATCCCTATCCCCTAACAGGGCAATGGTGGACTACAGAAGTGTAACTCAGCCTGCAGTCCACTGGGTTAATGTTCTGATAAGCCTGGGGATGCAACTACTACAGCTACTAGTACACGAGACCTAAGATGAACGGATCCATCTTACGTCATTTGCCTGGCTCAATTCCCTAGTCATAGTCCCTCAAGTCTAGCAACAAACTCTCATCCCTTTTCTGTCCAACTCTTTAATGCAAGAGTTAACCGTTACTCCCAGTCCTTCATGTATGCAACAGGTCAACTCTGGAACTGTCTCCCTCTGTCTATATTTCCTACTTCCTATGATCTCCAGTCTTTCAAACGCAGTGTGTCCAGGCATCTCGAAAAGAACGGATCTTGAATTTGGCTGTCTTTTGTATTATCTGTTTTTCTCTTGGAAGGAACGGTTTCCGGGCTCCTGGCCTCTGGTTCCTTCCTCCTTGCATTTAAAAAAATAAAATAAAAATACTTCCTTATTCCCAGAAAGGAAGATTGTGGATTGTAGCAGACATGTAACTCTATGTCTGCAGTTCACTGAGTACCCATTTCAGATGAGCCTGGGGCCACAATTACTACAACAGCTTGGGGAAAAGAGGTAAATCTAAATCACAGAGAGATAAGGAACGTTAATAGGCTTCTATCTATCTATCAATCTACTGAACATAATGTATAAAGGTAATAATAATACAGCCCGAAGCCCTAATCCCACAAAGGGCGGCAGCAGACAAAACGCCTCCAAGTCACTCTCACCCACCATTTGACTGCCCTCCCCCCAACTCACTCTCCCCTCCCTCATATACCTCTCAACTCCATCCCTCCACCTCATCCTCGGTCTCTCCCTCCCTCCACTTCCCTACATACACCCTCTTAGTCAGTCTTTCATTCTCCATTCTCTCTCCATGTCCTTAGGTCATATTATTTTGGGGCTTATGAGGCTTCTCTGCACCTTTTCCCAGGCAACTTATTTTGTGTATTACATATTTTAGTGTTTTCATATTACTGTATCATTTTAAAGGCACAGGAGAGGAGAGGGAGGGGGAGACCAAGGATGAGCTGGAGGGATGGAGTGGAGAGGCATATGAGAGAGGGGGGGTGTGAGCTGGGAGCAGAGCAGTGAAATGGCAGGGGACAGGGAGACTTGGAGGTGATTTGTTTGTGGCCACCCCTTACGGGATTAAGGCATCTGGCAATAAATAGATACTGTAGATAGGAGAGGAGAGGCCTTTATAAACTATACAAACAAAGAGTAAACGATATGAACGGACACCAGTGAAGAGAGCATGTCTTCATGTGGTAACTATGATATCATTATGCATCTCCATTATTCACTGACAGAAACATTCCTCATCTATCTCCCTATCCCCCAAAAGGAGGAAGGTGAATGGCATGAAGAGGACACCTTCAGCCAGCAGAACAAGGCAATACTACGGCTCTGCATTATTCAAGTACAGTAACTCCTCATAACTAGCATTATTCCTGTGTTAATGTTCTGTTACAACTCAGCACTGACTATGGAGAGAGGACATTTATAGTGAGAAACAGGGCTGTAGATAAATTTAATTCCTTCACACTGACGACTCTCTCTTAACCCCTTAACCGCAGGACGTCACTTTCGTGACGCTCGGGCGCAATGGATCATACTGTGGGGCGTCACTTTTGTGATTCTGTGTTATTTTGAATTCTCCCGGGCTTCCAAGTGGGGGCTTGTATCATCTATCAGTACTGCCAATGTCCAACACTAGTCAGCACTCCTAATCTCATCTGTACTCCCATCCATTGTTGACAATTTAGCGATTTTACCCCCTTCGTGACTCCCCTCCCTACCTCCCCTCCATTACCCCGTCCTTTCGCCTCCCCGGCCGCGCTGCGCTAAAGCAAATTTCCCCCAGAATTATCCACTGATTTCATCCATTGAAATAAGCCCTATGCCCTATTCTTATACAAAATAATATATACAAAAAAGAAATAAGGTAAGTGATAGTGCTATACACCTTGATTTGGCTAATTATCACCTGACAACACCTCACGTGCATTCGTTCGCTAATTTCCCACGGTAATTTCCCCTTTGAAATATGCCGTATAATCTATTCTCGTAATAAAAATATATATAAGAAAGGAAGGGAGAAACCTAAGTGACATTTACATTCACCTGGAACTACCTACTTTTTTCTGTATTTTCGAGATTTCCTACTAATCATTTTTTAGCATGTACTGCTACTGTCCACCAATAGTCTGCACTCCTAATCTCATCTGTACTCCCATCCATTGTTGACAATTTAGCCATTTTCCTCCATTCTTGACTCCCCTCCCTACCTCCCCTCCAGTACCCTCTCACCCCTCCCTACCTCACCTCCTTTACCCTTTCCTATCACCTGCCCTGCCGCGCAGCGCTAAAGCAAATCTCCCCGGGATTTTTCCACTGATTTCATCCATTGAAATAAGCCCTGTGCCCTATACTTATACAGAATAATATATACCAAAAAGAAATAAGGTGATAGTGGTATACACCTGGAATTGGCTAATTATCGCCTGACAACACCTCACATGCACTCGTTTGCTAAATTCCCATGGTAATTTCCCCTTTGAATTATGCCTTGTAATCTATTTCCGTAATAAAAATATATATAAGAAAGGAAGGGAGAAGCCTAAGTGACATTTACATTCACCTGGAACTACCTATTTCTTTATGTATTGCCGAGATTTCCTACCAATAATTTCTTAGCATGTAAGTTAGCAGCTGTCAGCCCCATTGTCATTGTCAACCCTTGCCTTCTCAGATAAGCCATGCCATTCAGTTCCTTGTCCTCCTCTGTGGTCAAAGCATGTCGAACTCGCGCCCCGCCATTTTCGCCGCTTCTGCGCCCATTGCACAGGGCCCCATGACCTCTACCCCCAGAAAAACTCGTGTGGGAAGCAGGAAAGGACTAAGTGACTCTGCAGTGGAATGTGAACTAATGGATGTACATATGACTGAACAGTGTAATATAGTTTTATGTTACTGCAAGTGACAGTGAATAACATAGTGTAAGTAACATAGTAGTGTAAATATTGAAAATACAATAGAAAATGTAAATAGTAATGTAAATAATTAGTAATATAAGAATATGAGTACAAATACTTGAGGTTATAACAGTGAAAGTGAATCCGTGGCTCTCTACGTATTTTACTGAATGAAAAATTGAATGACTTCAGTGACAATAAACTAATACTACTGAAGGAAACTTATGGATAAAGACTCCAGATATATATAAGTGTGATATAGTAATAGAAATATAAAGTGTGAGGGGTTTTATGAATAATAAATGACAGAGTACCAAGAGCGAACTAGCACAAGTGGGAAGGTCATACGCGCTCGTAATTTTCATTACTTTCACAGTGCTTTTTTTTTTGGAGTATGGATTCCAAACTACTTGATAATCATAGAATAGTGTTTCTAGTGATAATATCAGGCTGTGGTAATCATATTACGAGTTGTCGGGAAGTGTAAAGTGGAGTCTTCGTTACCCAACTTCAGAGGTCTCCACAAGTCCTATGGTACTCGACGAAGGCTCAACAAACATCCCAGGAGAAAGCTGAAGGTATGTGCCATAAGTATATGTGATTTTAATATTCTAGGACTAATAACTGATTTTTTGCAAATATTTTTGGAGAGTCTGTCGGAGCCCGAATATGCCCGCGGGAGCCACAAGTCAAAGCAAAACAAGCCCGCGGTTAAGGGGTTAACAGGAATAAAACAGTCTGGTGGCAGCAAGTATACACTATAAGACGTCATCAGAAGGTCCATGGCTATAGGTCCCCTATGTAAAATAAAAGGTGTCAAATCCTCCCAGAAAAATAAATAAAAAAATAAAAAATACATGGACCTTTTCCCCACCCTCGTAGGATGAGGTAAGGTTCAAATTGTCAAAAGAAGTAAATAAAATAATAATATTAACTAGAATTCTGAAACTGCTGAAGCAATATTCACAGAACTACATATTCCAGATGATAATGGCACACTCCAGATAAGAGTACACACACACACACTCTTGTACATCAGACATGGTGTACAGACTTGATATCTACACAGTATTAAGAGTGGTTGTTGTGGTAAAACGTCCATTATTAACAGTACATTATAAACTGAATGCACAGAGATAAGTGTCATGAGTTTTGTTCTAACCAAGATTTATGTGAGACTCTAGATCCAAAAATTGTCAAAAAGCGTAAAAAATATTGATTTGGCATAATTGCCGTAATGAAATCTTCAGATGCAGACACTGTTAGGATTCTGAAAATACTTTTGCTATCACTGTAGACCTAGTATTATAGGACTTTTGGTCTGACTCAAAATTTTTTATGGATTGTGACCTGTGACCATAAGATGAAGGTCATGGTCATTCATACTATGCCAATCATGTTCACTCCTGACCCACTACATTTCCACTGAGTTTGGTAAAAATTGGTCAAATACTTTCTGATTTAGCACCTTCAGGCATGAGGAGGTCGTTTTGAACTGGGAGCAGGGCAGTGAAATGGCGGGGTACAGGGCGACATGGAGGCGATTTGTTTGTGGCCACCCCTTACAGGATTCAGGGGTCTGGCAATAGATGGATACACATATAGATAGCCTGATCTCAGAAAGTATTTGTTGGATCTCAATATCAATACCAAGGTGCACTAATATACTGTATGTTCACTACTACATACTGGATTATATTTTCCAAAGCAATCAGCTCAATAGTTTTAGCTGCATCGGAGAAAAAATAGAAAAAATACCAGATGGTACTAGTGTTAGAAAAAAAAATTGTTGTGCCAAAAGAAGCCTGCATCCAGGATATGTCACTCCTGAAAATTTCAAACCGCTATCTTGAACAGCCTTGGAATGCCAGCCTTGTAAATCTCCCCCACTCCCCACAAAAAAAGAAAAAATATCTATAATACGATTAAGAACTCCACAGAATGAGAAGTTCTTAATGCTATTCTAGGACGATGACGAGCCAATGTGTCGTTTGTCGGCCAACCGATTCCAGGCCGATGATGTGGTTGTCACTTTTTTTTTTTGTGATTTTTCATGGCTCAAATAAGTGGCACAACAATTTGGTGAACACTTCAGACATGCACAAGTATTCCCTCCAAATAATGGGATGTGTGTGTGTGTGTGTGTGTGTGTGTGTGTGTGTGTGTGTGTGTGTGTGATATACAGGTAAATTCTATATACATTTTGTTTTTAATGTATGCTACTATTTATCATTTTGCTTTTACTTCTGTTATTTTTCACCCCAGAGGGACAAAAATTTTATGGTACATGGCTCATTTGGTAGAGAGTTGGCCTGCAGTCCTACCGGACCCAGGTTCAAATCCCCGCTGGGGCTGGGGACAGTTTAAGGATTTGAATATCATACAGTAAGACTTTACTTATCTACCAGAACACCCACCGACATGTAAAAATACCCCCACTAATACCAGTACACCAGTCCTGTATGAGACAGCCCTAGCATGTATTCAATATGGACGGTGGGTGTTAGTGCCAAAGTGGTGATATGCAGAGGTGTATGGTATGTAGGGGGACCACTGGGCCGCCTTGGCAGCAGGCTGTGAAGCCTATGCCCAGAGTCAAACACACACACACACACACACACACAAAAGTGAACATCCAGTGGCCCCTCAATTATCTAATGTAACAGAGCCAAAGGCATGTCTGGGTAGTGGCAATGTCCGGACAATGAACAATATCCCCCCTGCTATACCCAGACCTTACTTATACCCAATGTCCAACCAATACGTACCTAACCTATTTGTACAGTACCTCTGCTTACTTTGGCAGTGCTTTCCAATCATTCAGGCATATTTAGACATCAAAACACACATAGAAATATCCAAAATAATTCTGAACACCAAGAAATCCATGAAAAAAAAAGAAAAAAAAAAAAAAAAAAAAAAAAAATCTACCTATATGTCTAGTACTCCTCCAAATTTTGGCAGTATTTTCCGGTCATTCTGCCACACTGAGACATCAAAACACACATAGCAATATCCATATTAACCCATTATATCCCAACTTTTTTTAATGAAGATTTTTCGGGCATTTTCATGAAATTCTTATTGTATAGAATGAATTAAGATAAGACATGCTTGTTACAGTACTTTATTTCCTTCAGTAAGCTTAGAATAAGCTGTCCTCAAAAGAGGACACTGGGACAATATAATATAATCTTCTAATAATAAGCTGTCCTCAAATGAGGACAGTGGGACAAAGTAATACATACTTTCTCTAAATAACAGAAACATAAAAACCCTTGGATAAGACTAAAATTTGGATGAAACTAAATAAAATGCAATCTCCAAAGACAAGTAAACTAAAAAAGGAACAGCTCGCTTCTGTGTATTTACATAAAAATGCATGTATAAGAATGTAATTGTGCTGAAACTAAATAACATGCTATCTCCAAAAGACAAGTAAACTGAGAAAAAAGAATAGCTGGTTTCTGTATATTTACTTTTTGTGATACTGAGCAAAACATTCTACGCAGAGTCTTACATTGCATTTGACACAGTAAGTTCTTGGTTCTTTGAACATGGTTTTCTTTGGCAACGTCTTTGCTGTTGGCGCTTTGCAATAACATGGTCCATTCCGTCATACCGAACATCAGCTAGTTTTGTAGACAGACCAGGGGTATTGCTTTTTCTTCCTATTTTCCCACCTGCATCACCAAGCTTCAGATATGGCACACATATTGCTCTTTTGAAGCTCACTAAATCAAGCTGTTCCTTTCCTTCATACAGGAATTTGTGGATAATCCAAGCATTTACAACTTTCATTTCTAACAAACGTATGAAGAGAGGCCAGTAGCACTTCTTTCCCCGCAGAGAGGTTGCATATTTTCCAGCCAACCAGTCATGGTGATCTACACCTTCCATATAGGCATTGTAATTGTTCACAGATGCTCACAGATGCAGGGAGTTAGCAACTTCTAAAACAGTTCAAGTGATGATAAATTCTCTAGGCTTTCTTTCATTTTCTGCAAGCAGTCACTATGATGTTGAGAACGCTCTTTGACCTTGGTATACTGGGGATCTTTGTGTTTCCAAATGGGTTCAGAGGCACAATTTTTTTTTTTTTTTTTTTTTTTTTTGTCGGGGGGCGCGGTAGCACAGTGGTAGCGCGCTGGACTTGTAATCGGGGGATTGCAAGTTCGAGCCTCGCCCGGGCTGCCGTTCCGGGAGGGGTAGCTCCCTCCTGTAACCCTAGCGGGGCTATATAGTCCAATACAGGGCTTAGCTCGGGGGAACTCCATTTCTCCCATTTTTTTTCTCTTTTTTTGTCTGAATGATGTACCTGAACCAGGTTTGTTTGTAGCATGTTCTTCAGCTGGCACTTGTTCAATATGAACTTCTAAGGAACCTGGCACATCTTGAACAGACATCTCACCAATAACATCTTCGCTGACATCCTCTTCATCAGTCAGTTCATCTACATCTGGTGGAACAATAACCACATCAGCTTTTTCATAATTAGCTTCCTCGTCATCCTGTTGATTCAAAATTTCAAGTGCTTGTTCCAGTGTAATTGCAGATAGTCTTGCTTTCGCCATCTGTATCAAAGTAAAGTAATAAATCAAAAAATAGAAGTACTGAAATGTATTGACCACCAAATACTTATATGTGCATAGGTTCATAAAAGCATATTACACCTAAACCATACTACCATCATTCTTTACTAACCTTGAGAGATGGTAAATGTGCTGTCTATGACGATCTATGCAGAAATGAAGCGTCGTTGGATGCTGCAGGCTGGGACATGTAAGAACACGTAATATTACTATATTATCCCAGTGTCCTCATTTGAGGACAAGCATTTTCTAACATGGTTGTGCTCTTGTGTACTGAAAAAAATGAATTCAGTTATGATGCATATGGTAGGCCATCCACTTAACAACATGCGACAGGATGAACATAGATGATTTGGGCTTTGTAGTATTCAGTATGCTTCTTAGTATGCAAACATTTTTGAAGCACCATTTTCAACCAACTTTAGATACCAAGAAATCGCTTAAGAATATGTCAATGAAACTTAATTTTTGCTTGATGTTGGTGAAAACCCACTGAAATATTACTTTTGTTTGCTTTTTTGTCAGTGTTTTCATTAATTGAGTAATAAAATAATATTTTATCAGGTGTCCTCAAATGAGGACACTGGGATATAATGGGTTAATACTAAATGCCAAGAACACAATGCAAACAATAAAAATCTACAAAAAACCTGAAAACAGCTGGAAAATCAGTTATCTTTCTGAGACACGTGATACCTGCTCCAGGGAAAAAAATAAAAAATTTAAAAATCCACAGCCAAATAAGCCACTGGAAATTGGTTATATTGGTATAAATGGTATACCATCATCTTCACTGGTGTTCATACTATAAGCTAATAAAAACACAGAAAACTGATGACTAAAATACCAAAACTGCAATGAGAATAATCTGTGTTCAACAGTAAAACTTACCGTACTTTCATATAACTTCCCACCATCCTGGTGCAATACTATTCCTGCACCTTGCAAGAGTTAAGCATATGTCTAGTTGCAGAATTTATTGAGTTTTATCGTTGATTTGGCAGAATTTTAATATGACCAATGGCATTTGAATAAATCACGGATCAGTGCTTTCAGCGCAAAGGAGGGGAGGGACTGAGGGAGTGAAGGGGGTGCCAGGAGGCATGGTTAGCAAGGCGGGGAGCATGAGGGGTATGCACGAGGGACGGGAAGGTGGGAGAAGCAATGTTGCAGCCAGGATCTTCACCCTTCTGTCACGAGGTGGATGGGCGCTTTCACTTAACTTGTGGCTTGTGGTCTGTCTTACACACGTGTTGGTCATTGGGAAACACAACTCCCAGTGACCGGATGACTTTAGACATTTGGTGCTGAGGCAGAAGGGTGCTTTCACTTGACTTGGGGTTTGTGGCCTGAGTTACATGAGCGGTGGCAGTTGGGAAAGACTAATCCTGGTGGCTGCGTGACTTTGGATATTCGGTGGGGATGCATGCAGACGTTTTAACACTGCTTGTGGGTTACGGTCAGTATTACTCGGGTGCTGCAGGTTCACAGGGAGCGATCGGACCAGCACACGACTCTGACCATTCAGTGCAGGGACGGACGGACATTTTAGCCCAGGTTGTGGGTTATGGACTACAGTATATCCCATGCATGGCCATGATACCAAATGTCTGAACATGTCAGCTGGCCGGCTGAAGTTCTCAGGAACTTTTACATCATGATAACAATTAAATTTGGATAATGGTTTAATAGAGTCATGCTCCAGCATCTGGATAATGAACACGTCCGGGAACTGAACATCTGGATAAATGAGGAGTTACTGTATATAAAAGTAATTTATTTTGTTTTAACCCGCCCCATCCCGACCACTTTTCCACCAGACTCCCCCCAATCCCGACCATTTTAGGAAAATTTTTTTTTTTTGGCTCAAACCTTCGCTTTTGGTGAGAAACATCGAAAATTCATAGAGAAATCGCTCACCTGAGGTTTAAAATACTCATTACAGGTAGGAGTACCTCCTTACCTTACTGGGTTTTCTATCAAGCTGGCACCAAAGAAAACGAGTTCTATGGGAGGATAACTATTTCACACCACTCATAAACGGTATTTATTTATTTACTTGGTACGAATTTATATGTAGTACAAGAGTATATTGGTTTTCAAGCAGTAATATAGGCATTATAAGCATTGTTTCACTCACTAATACCTGACCTTTTTTTTGCCACATTACCTGATCATCATTTCTAACTGTTTCTTCCTCTAATGCTATGTAAAGTTTGTCCTCCACACTGTCATTGATTGGGGAATCACTCTGGCCCTGAATTTCGTACTGTGGCATGACATGGCTATACTGGCCAGGTCACTGATAACAGGTGAATTGCAGAGACAATGGCATGCAGGGGGGGGGAAGAGGTCATGCTGGGTAAGGCATTGTCCCTGCCTGGCATCTTGTTGAGGAAGGTGTCACGTGTATACGTACCAAAAATGACTCGTGAAAATTGAAAATTGTGCAAATTAGGGACCTTGCAATTTTTTCGCGTTTATGTACGTCGATGGGATTGGCAGTGACAAAACATGTGGACGTTAAAGAACGTCGACGGGACGCCGCGGGTTAATCACAGAACATTAATACAGGCAAGTGCAAGTGCAGCAAGACAGTAATGAAACGTTCACAAAGGCTCCAACATGCATGCATCAGACTTGGTCACCTGATGTCAATTTACCAAGCGGCTTGATCTCCTGCAGTCTCCCTATTGAGTCCCTTATCCCTGAGGTCACATTTTATAACCTCATCCCAGGTCTTTTCGGTCTGCCTCTCACAACCCTACCCCTGACATTCACACTTCTCACCTTCTGCACCCAGCTGTCATCCTCCATCCTCTCAACATGCCCAAATCATCTCAATCTACCAATCCTCATTACAACAATGTTTTCATGTATATTCTTATACCCTACCTCCCATTGCAATATTTATCAACTTACATGAAAATAAAAATTCCCAAATTATGACATGGTGGGGGAAAAAAACAACAATCATATCTATATCTTAAAGTTAGTGCAGAACTAACCATCTATTTGATACGGTACGTCCTTGCTGGGTATCATTCAGCCAACTACTGCTGGTTTGCTAATATATCACAAGAATTTTTTTTCGTTATTCTATTATATATATATATAAAAAAAAAAAAAAAAAAAAAAAAAAAACTTATTTGTGGAACACCGGAGGGTTACAGTAGTCCTTCGTTTTAGCTCATCTGATGTCTGTCTAGCTAGCTGTCTACTGCAGGACACTAATTCCACAAGGGCTGACCACAAACAAATATTACTGTACTAGCCACTAAACCACCTTCAAATACTGCAGTAAAATTGTGCTTTGTGTTTTAACCCCACAATTTAGATGCCGGAGAGGGATGCCTTCAAGCAGTGGCACTGATATAACTGGCTGCCTGGTGTTACAATGTCCATATTCCCTGAGGGGTGGATGCAGGATAAGGACAACTTCAGCCTGCAGTCCCAAGTTCACATCCACATGAGACCAAAGCCACATACACAACCCCATAGCTTCTATCTATCTATCTATTGCCAGACGCCTTAATCCCATATGGGGTGGCCACAAACAAATCGCCTCCACGTCGCCCAGTCCCCCCCAATTTCACTGGTACAATTTAACTCGTCGAATCCAACGCTACTTCTGTTTCAAACCTGTGCATTCTTCATTCCCAAGCTTGACAGTCATACAGTGAAACGTGAAAAATGTTACTATACACCATTTATAACTTTTGAAAAGCTGGCTTAGCCTCCCAGGATTTGAGGTTTCCTTCAAGTCAATTATTTCACTTTTATCTGAATTGCATAACAATCAGGATGGGTTAGATTCCTGACTAATCTGCACATTTTTCTTTTTCCCCTTATGTGATGATATAACTGCTGAAATATTCTCAATATTTCCACCGGACATGCTGATGGAGGAGATTCTTGTTTTGAAGAGACAGTCTACTATGCTTAACAAATATTGTAACTAAGGATAGATTAGACTGGGTCACTATGATCCTACTTGACAGAGTTGCATATGCTTTTAATTGATACCTGTTATTTATTGGCAGAACTACTACTATATCCACTGATCATTTCCTTTAAATTTCTTCACAGCAAGCAACACATTTCACTACTCACTTCCTATAACACCTCAGCATCTGATATGAAGAGATGGCAGTTTTTTGTCAGATGAAAGTAAACCTATTATACAGAGTACAATAGCTCAGTTTGTACTATGAAAAGACACCAACCATACTATTTTGCTCTTTATGTAAACAAATTATCTGGAGATGGCAACACAAAATTAATAAGTTATTGGACTGACATGGTTGATAAATACTGTAAACTTCAACAATAATTCCATCATATTTCCTTACCTGCTTAAATGGCTCTGGAATCTTGTGGTCACCAGGTACTAGGTGGCAGTTACTACATCCTCCAATCCTGTTCCCTCATCACGACCACAGGGACCTAGAAAACAAAAAATAATTAAATACATCATCCTAACAATTTTTTTTCCTTGATAAGGATGGGGTGAGTCAAACTCCAAAAAAAAATAAATAGTAACTACAAAACAAAATTGGAAACTGTCACTTTGTGGCCCCATATTCACTGAGATGTGTATCCAGAGGACTGAAGGTTAAGCTACCTTTCTTCAGCACAATGAATAACTCTGCTGCAAAAATGCTCTCCTTTGTTTATGAACATGTAACAGTCATTTATTTTAGTGTCTGTGGCAGACTAGAAGATAGCATGGTTGGAGCTCTCAGGTATGAGAGGCAGTATCATATTATAAACACAAAAAGCATTGCAGTAATCAGCCATGGGCATGTCAGATAATGCATTTTTTAAGATCATGGTTGGGGTGATCAGGTATGAGTGGCAGTATCATACTGTCATAAACAAAGAAGGTATTACAGTAATCAGCCAAGGCCCTGTCAGATAATGCATTTTTTTTTTTTTTTTTTTTTTTTTATATATATATAATAATGCTGTATTACTCCCTGAACTCTCTACAGTACAGAGGGTATAACCCCTATGAAACCCTAAGCCTTACAGGTCTCCCTGTCAGTACACAAAACCCATCTTGATACAAATTTTCTGATGGGAACCATTATACTGTATATTCATCATATAATTCTTACACAACCACTCATATATTATGTTAGCAAGATTTTAATTATTGTGTTTCCTTTGTAATGAAAAGGGATAGACTGAGATAGTTTGGGCAAGCTGAGAGGACAGAAGATGACAGCTGAATGCGGAAGGTGGGAGGAGTGAATGTCAAGGGTAGGGCTGAGACAGGCAGACCAAAAAAAGACCTGGGACGAGGTCACAGTGTGACCTGAGATAGGTGACTGAACAGGGAGGCTGAAAGTGATAGAGCAGCATGGAGAGCTGCCATTAGATGACCAAGGGCAACACATGCATGCATGCTGGAGCCTTTATAACCACAGGTAAATGATATAAAAAAAATTTAATTCAGCACGTTGGCAGCCAGAATGAGTGTAACTTTACTTTCTCAGTCAATCACCAGCCAAGTTGTTGACTGTCAATTCAGTTTTGCCATGGCCTCTGTGAAAGTACGAGCCATTCTCCCATTCTTGTACTTGTTATACTCAGAACTGTGAGGCCAATGACTAAGGGAAAGTTGGGATTTGTTGAGGTGAAGACTGCACTGCCTGGGTTCTGGGTTGTTAAGTGGTGGCAGAATAAGTTAAAGCCTGAAAAGGGTTGTCAGCCACTATTTGGAGGGAGAGGGTCATATCTCTACAAATTGTACTTTCTTACAGAAATAATAATAAAAACTGAACAAATCGCATACAATAACCAAGGGGAAAAAATACATCCATTCATTGTCAAGTGACATATTGGCTGAGATGAGAAAATTAGAACATAGAACACTACCACAACTACACAGCACACTGAAAAAAAAAAAAAAAAAAAAAAGCAATGGCTACTAATTTCAAGATGATTCCCCTAAACTAAAACTTAAGCTACACTACCCAAGACGTTCTGAATTTTACAAGTGCTCTACCTATGTTAACACTGACTTCCAAGTGATCTGTCACTAAGAAAAATTATTCCTGAACTACTGTTGGGTTGTTGTTGTAGAAATACCCAAAACTGATGGGAGTAATGGGGCTGAAATTCAAATACCAAAGCTATATACAGGTCCTCCTCCACTTACGAACGAATGGGCTACGTTCCGAGAAAATGCTCACAAGTCGATTATTTTGTGTCAAAAATGCGTTTGATACACCTAACCAACCAAACATCATAGCCTAGCCAAGCCTTTTAAATGTGCTAAGGACACTTACATTAGCCTACAGTTGGTCAAAATCATTAACACAATGCCAATACCTCATGCAATTCCATGCAATGATGAGATGGAGGGATGGAGTGGAGAGGCATATGAGAGAGGAGGGTGTGAGTTGGGAGCAGGGCAGTGAAATGGCAGGGGACAGGGCGACATGGAGGCGATTTGTTTGTAGCCACCTCGTATGGGACTGAGGCGTCTGGCAATAGATAGATAAAGTCATAAGTGTGAAAATTTGTAAGTCAATCGTTTGTAAGTGGGAGACGACCTGTACTTGTTCCTAAACTTAAAAAAACAGAGAAAAGTATATCATCATTTTAGTATACAGTGACCCCTTGGTTATCACACATGAAGTTATTGCAGTCTCCATTATCACAACAAGATGAAAACCTGTACTTGTGCCGTTACTGTGTATTTTTCAGCTCAAAAACATTTATTGCGCACCTGAGCTAGTTGTGCCAACAATGATGGTGCAGAGTCTGTGGTTTGTGATGTCTGTGATGGAGTCAAAGATGAGGCCCCACACAAGGCGTTAACCCCAGGTGGTGGAAACCATTAACTCTCCACCCCTTACCTCAAGACCATCTCAGGTTTCCCTATGGTACAGGTTTCTTCCTTATTGCACCCTTTTCATCACTTTCTACTAACCTAACCATGGCTATGTGTGTTTCTCATTTTTACCATAACACTACGTATGTATGGTATTCTGTGGGTACATTGTTGTTAAAGGGAAAACTTGGGTTTGCACTGGTGATGCCTGGTACCAATTAAGATAAATCCCAGGTCATCCTTAAGGAGACATCAGACCACCTTAAAAAAAAAAAAAAAAATCAGTGACAATATAAATGTGTAATGAAGTGCATTTTCAAGTATGAAGAGGATCTATCAATAAAAATGTAAAGTGATTATGTATCGGTTAGGTCAGGTTAGGCTTGGCTAAGTTTGGTTAGCTTAGCATAAAACAGGTTTAGTTCGATTAGGGTATGTTTGGTTAGCTTTACATAAAATTGGTTGGGATAAGTAAGGTTGGATTGTTACAAAAATTTAGGTTAGGTCTACAATAAACAGGCAGTGCTACGGGTAATTTTGTTCAAAAAGGGCATTCTAAGCTGAGTCCTTCAGTCTTCATGCGCCACAAGACAACGTCCATCTTAATACAAATACAGTACTGCTTTCTAAATATGCTTTTCACTTTCAGAAAGAAATAGAAAACCACTGAAACTTGAAAATGCAATCAGAAAACACTTAAAAGAATCCCATGGAGAGCTGAGGGTACAGAAAAAAACAAAAGAAAACTGCCAAACAGGGTGGTTCTATGTCTCTAAAGATTACCAATACCAGAGGTTCTGTGCTTTCATTATCGCCCAATTTTATCATCAGGCTCCATGCTCGATATCGATTACATACTGTACGCGCGACAACCAGGGAATGACTGTACTGCACTGCTTGTATGATTAGGTTAACTTAGGCTAAATCTTGGATAATGTGACAGCTTAGATTAGAGTGCAGAGATTATATTTTTTTCTTTTCATTTGTTTTTCCTTCCTCTGTTCATTTAGAAATTAATAATAATAATAATAATAATACCAATTCATATCATACTCTTCCTTCGTTTCCTATATTTTTTCTGACAGTTTTTAGGGTGACAGATGCAGGTATACCCCAGTTAAACAATGCAACTGGTTAAGAAAAAACCCATCGCTAGGCGCAGTATCGTATATCGGGGTAGAGTATGTATAGTATAAGGATGCATTTTTGAGCTTTGGATTTCCTCCCTAACCAAGTCCTAAACCCACCCAAAGAGTCCAAAAACAAGTTTCTTGCTCACCTAAATCCCCAAACAACTTTAAAACAACCTAAACTATGCTTAAATGCAGTTAATAACTCACCTAAACCCAAAGATAAAATCCGAAAATCGTCGAATACGTCTGGAAAAAAAATCACGCTTAGTAAATTGTACCCCAAAATGACAATATTCACCATACCTATGACTAAAACACATTAATATAAGTCTAAAAACTGTTTATAAATCAACCTAAATACAATTTTAAACTATCATCAAAAATCGGTAAAAAAAAAAAACAAATCAGAACCCATCGTTAAACCGAGGTCTGGCCATTGTTAGGTGGGGTATGGTGTTATTTCTACCCATCGTTAAGCCAGGGCATAGTGCATCGAGGTATTAGTTTTTTTTCCGATTATTTTTAGGGTGATAGATAATTGCTTTATGGTGATTTTGTTTCCCCTGTTGTTCTTGCCCACTATCTGCTTTCCTGATGCAGACTGTTTCTCTGGCGTAATGACAGGCACTTACCAAAACCAGCTGTCATCTACCAAAATTCAGTAACTTTTGCAATTCAGCAGGTTAGGGTGTCAGGTGAGATGAGGTTGGGTTAGGTTGGCTTGTGAGGCTTGGTTAGGTTAGGAAAACTGGTTAGGATGCATTGTTTCATTGGGTTGGGTTAATGTTAAGTTACATCAAGTGAGTTACATTTCATTCATTTCGACTGGGTAAGATTAGGTGTTTCAGTTCTATTGTCGCTTCAGCCAAAAACACAATTACGAGATTTTTGATCCATTTTTTTCAGTATTTTTGTACAATTCCTTTCTTCTATGGCATTTTCGTCGCAATTATTTTAATTTTGCTCTTGCAGATAAACTACCCTAACCTAACCAAACCTTAAAAAGTAAAATAAAAATAATTTGCGACAAAAATACCACAGAAGAAAAGTGTCAGAATTGTCTAAAATTCCAAAAAAACAGATAAAAATCTTGTACTTGTGTTTTTAGCTGAAACGACAATTTTACCAGTTGTTCTTATTTAAAATCAGGCTGGCCATGATAAATTCTGGTGGGTGCCGGTATGTGTGTTTTAATAAAATTACCCTTGAGAAACAAACCTGTCAGGAAAGCAAAACAAAGATATTATCATCAGGAAACAAAATGAACAGAAAAATAATCATTTACTTACATAAAAATTATTAGAAAAATATAGGAATAATCCATCAGGAAGAGTAAATTAATTGGTAAGGTATTTCTGCTGCTACTAAAACATTACCAAACCTTGTCATTCATGTATTTCCTAACTACAAAATAAAATGCCATTATCTATTTCTAGGTTAAAATTAGGGTATTTAGTTATGATGTGAAGAATGAATAGTGTTAAAGTGCAAGGCCACAGGTATAAGAGTACAGTAGCAACCACCATGCTCATATGAAGGAGAATCTGTGGACTACCAGTTGCCTGCCTCCTTGAGAAGCTGTCATCTTATGGGGAATAGGGAGAAAATTGAGGGACGTTTGCATGACCAGGCAATGGAGATGAATAGGTGTATCAAGGCATCCCTCCCAAAAAAAGGTTACATTACATTAAGGAAGTGAAGGTCCATGCTACAATCACGTTCGTCACTTCCTAGCTTTGCATATTAACCAAACCACAAGACTAACCTGATCAGTAATCCACTCCCTTCTGCTGGGCACTCTCCTGCACAATAATACGTCATAATTAAACTGTAAACCTGTGCAATACTTCGAATTTTTTGATAAATCCGCCGGACTTTGCGATCCACGTTTTCCCCTGGGACTCAGATCTTCTCCATCTTCTTTGAGCAGTAGCCGAGGCGCTGAGGCTGATTTCACACATCTTCCTTATAGTTTTAGTGGCCTTTTTTTTTTCTCTCTTTCAGGAACGAGAGATTTTGTTATGGGAAGGGTTTGCATTTTGGTTGACATTATTTTTGAGATTCAGATGCTTGGGAAGTCATTCAGGGGAGGGGAGATGAGGTGGAAAGTTTGGGTTTAGTGACTTCCTTTGCCTCGTGGAATATGTTTGTGTTAAATATTAGTTTCTTGATTATCGTAGTGTGCCTGTTTGTGCCAGTGATGTGTGTTTTTTAGTGTCTAGAAGTGTTGCTCTGGAGTGAATTTGTCCTGTCTAATTTCTTGTATTTTGTGTAAGCGATGTGGGATCACTGTCATCTGGGATGTATTCCTGTATCATCACCAGCAGCAGCAGCATGTGTAGCAGCAGAAGCAGCAGCATTGCAATAATATCAGCATCAGCATTCCAAAAGCATCAGCAGCAGCATGTGTAGCAGCAGAAGCATCAGCATTGCAACAGCATCAGCAGCAGCATATGTAGCAGCATGTGTGGCAGCAGAAGCATCAGCATTGCAATAGCAGCAGCAGCAGCAGCATGTGTAGCAGCAGAAGCAGCAGCATGTGTAGCAGCAGAAGCATCAGCATTGCAACAGCAGCAGAGGCAGCAGCATGTGTAGCAGCAGAAGCAGCAGCATGTGTAGCAGCAGCAGCAGCAGCATTGCAATAGCACCAGCAACAGCATGTGTAGCAGCAGAAGCAGCAGCATTGCAATAGCACCAGCAACAGCATGTGTAACAGCAGAAGCAGCAGCATTGCAATAACACCAGCAACAGCATGTGTAGCAGCAGAAGCAGCAGCATTGCAATAGCACCAGCAACAGCATGTGTAGCAGCAGAAGCAGCAGCATTGCAATAGCACCAGCAACAGCATGTGTAGCAGCAGAAGCAGCAGCATTGCAATAGCACCAGCAACAGCATGTGTAACAGCAGAAGCAGCAGCATTGCAATAGCACCAGCAACAGCATGTGTAACAGCAGAAGCAGCAGCATTGCAATAGCACCAGCAACAGCATGTGTAACAGCAGAAGCAGCAGCATTGCAATAGCACCAGCAACAGCATGTGTAGCAGCAGAAGCAGCAGCATTGCAATAGCACCAGCAGGAATTAATAATAAACCCGAAGAAATGATTCTACATTTCTTTACTAAGATAAACGCATTTTCATACACGAATATATACAATCCCAAACCAGAGGAGTGAATGAAAGCACTCAGTTCAAAATCTGACAACGGTTTATTTTTGTTCGTTCTGTACAGCAACAGCTTAAACTTAATATTCAATTTTATCATCTAAAGTTGCACTATACACAGTTCAAAATACAGCAGAAGTACAATAATATTATCCCTATACAGTTTGAAATTATCTGTAGGGGGCAGAGATTATTCACTGCCGATTATTAAAATGACTCGATTATTTATTGGGAAGTCTATTTATATCCAAATAGAACCTATCTATCTACTGATGGACGCTTTAATCCCATAAAGAGTGGCCACAAACAATTCGCCTCCATGTCGCCCTGTCCCCCGCCATTTCACTGCCCTCTCCACAGCTCACAACCCCTTCATATACGGTGAACTTCCGATAAACCAGCATCCGATGGTTCAGAATTTTCAGCCCAGGGTCATTCTTAGCTTTTTGGGGTAAAAAAAATCGAGAAAAAATCAGGAAAAACTTGAAAAATAGCCGAAAGCTGTTCCGAACTATCCAATTCTGCACTCACGCCATTCAGAAGGTCCCGGATGTTATTTTTTGGGGTAGTGTTTTGAACATTTTCAGATACCTGTCTGATAGTCCGAAAATCTGATAATGTGAAAGGTCCTTGGGCTGCTGCATTCCAGATTAAAAGACTTAATGTACCTCTACACTCCATCGCTCCATCTGAACCCAGGCCTCCCCGTCCCTCTCTCCCCCTTCATCTCACTCACACTCTCCTCGTTAGTCTCTGACTCTCCATCCTCTCCACAAGGCCAAACCACCTCACTGTATTTCACCTAACACATTCTATCACATCCTCATCCACACCACGAAGCTACTTCACTTCCTCATTTGCCAGTCTGTCTCTCCATGAAACTCCACATGCTCCTCTCAAATAACTCATTTCCACTGCTCTCACTCTGGACTTGTGTCCCTCCAACAAGGTCCATACGTTAGAGTTGGTAACACAACATTGTCGTGCAGCGACTTTTTCACTTCCATGCTCACTTCCCTGTTCTTTATCACTTCTTTCAATGAATCAGCAATCTTTCTTTCTTGTTGTACCCGTTCAAGCACTTCACCCTCTAAACTTCCATCCTTACTCATTACTCTGCCCAAGTACTTAAACGCACTTACATTTTCCATTTCATCACCATCCAACCTCACTGTACATTCAGCGACTACATTTTTTTCGAAGACCACAGTTATCAAATATCAACAGGGAATTTTCACTAACCCCTGCAAATCAATCACATATTTTTCTGTTCTGTTCTTGCCATTTCCTAGTTACTTTGTTTCCTTTACGAACTCGAGAGGTAGATGGAGCAGATATTAATTCTTTCAATATATCTTTCCAAAGGTGAATAAAATTATAAGGGAGTCCGCATGAATATACTAAAAAATTGCGTCACCGAATGAAATAGGATTAATATAAGGATTTGATTATCACTACAAAGCTCTAATTATCTCCCTGGAGCTTTGACTTTCCTATATGATGCTCTACAAAGCTCTAATTTTCTCCCTGGAGCTTTGACTTGCCCATCTGAAGCTCTGATCACTTGTATGGAGGTCTGATTTTTCCTGTGCAAAGCTCCATGGACTTATTCTTGGTTGGTTTCTGTTATCCATTTAGAGCTGGATTATTCCTGTGTTGGCCAGATTATGTATACAAAGCTCAAATCATCAACGTCGAGCTATGGGTAATCTGCACAGAGCTTTATCTAGATTCTAGATGGAGCTCTGAATTATCTACATGCAGCTCTCAATTTTCTGCAAGGAGGTTTTTGAATTAAGTAAATGGGGCTTAGAATTATGCATATGGAACTCTGAATTATCTATACAAATCTCTGAATTATACACATCTAACTATGAATCATCTAAACTAAACTATGAATTATCCACAAGAAGCTCTGAATTTTCCACGAGGAGCTCTGAATTATCCAAAAGGAGCTCTGAATTATCCATGAGGAGCTTTGAATTTTCTACATGGAGGTCTGATAAATTAGTGTGGAGGAATGGTTAGCTCCAGAAAGCTCTAATTATCTACAGAGCAATTTTTTTTTTTTTTTTTTTTTAAGCAAAACTTGATTATCCGTACAAAACCTCAATTATTCGTACAGCTGACAATTCATTATATCTGTTAGGGTACCATTTGAAGCCCTGATTTATGAAGAAAAAAAAAAAAAAAAAAAATTTGCATAGGTCTGACAATTCAAACAAAATTCTGATTATACACCCAAAACTGATGATTTGAATGGAGATCTTATAACTACCCACGTAGAACTCTCACTGTTCGTATTCAGATGCCATTATCCAAACGCAGCTCCAATTATCCAACATTTCTGGTTTCGAGCATACATATGAATTACCCCACACTCTTACATCTATCTATCTACCTATCTGTTGCCAGACGCCATAATCCCGTAAGGGGTGACCATTTGACTTTGAGTTATTTGTTTACAGGGAGGGGCACTAACCCTCCACCAACCCACTTGTTGACACATATGGAGCATGTACGGTTTGGTTATATGGTTACCACCCATGATAGAATAAATTTTGAATATTCCAAAATTTGTTTCACTGCACAATATAAACTAGACTCCCTATAATTAAAATCTATCATCACGCTACAGCCAACTATAAAGAACAGTATCATTGAACTTCTGCTGTATTAATTATAGAACAAGGTCACTATATACACCAACACTATACATGTAATCATCACAATTTATGTACATTAGAAACTTAGTAACCATAGTACAAAAGTAAGTAAAGAGGAACATTAATTATAATCTGCGATACGAAAACATTACACAAATGAACCTAATATTTAAATGTTTGAATATCAGAGGTCAAGTAGATTGTGACATTATTAAGGGCAATGAAGATGACTGGCTGCTGATGAGGATGATTTACTAAATGTTATGACATTATTGAGACCAAAGAAGCTGACTGGTTGATGACGATGTGTTAATAGGGTCATGAGGTCATAAAGAACAAAGAAGCTGATCGGCTGATGAAGCATTAACAGGGTCATGATGTTATAGAGAACGCACAAACTGATTGGCTGATGATGAGGATGACGTATGATAATGGTCATGGCATAATGGACGACAAATAAGCTGACTGGCTGATGACGAGAAAGATGTGTTAACCCCAAACCGCTGGCTGACATGTATAGCTGTCATGATTTTGGGTGCAGAGCAACGCTGGTTGATGTGCATAGCCGCAAGTGTCTTCCCACCACCCTTTATCCTTACTCATTGACAGGACCACCTGGAGACGTGGGGATATTTTCATTTGAAAGAGGAAGAGGTGTTGAGTCTTACGTACTTTTAATTTTTTTCTCTAGCTGTTATAGTTTGGCAGAAATTTGGGTTTGTCTATCTATCTATCTATTGCCAGACACCTCAATCCCGTTTGGGGTGGCCACAAACAAATCGCCTCCAAGTCGCCCTGTCCCCCGCCATTTCACTCCCCTGCTCCCAGCTCACACCCCCCTCTCTCATATACCTCTCCACCCCATCCCTCCATCTCATCCTCGGCCTCCCCCTCCCTCTTTCCCCCTCCACCTCACTCACATACACTCTCTTCGTCAGTCTTTCACCCTCCATCCTCTCCACATGGCCAAACCACCTCAGTGTGTTCCTCATAACGCTTCCTATCACATCCACATCAACACCACAATGCTCCTTTATATCCTCATTCGTCAGCCTGTCTCTCCATGTGACTCCACAGGCTCCTCTTAAATAACTCATTTCCACTGCTCTCACTCTTGACTTGTGTCCTTCCAACAACGTCCAAGCTTCACTTCCGTACGTTAGAGTTGGTATCACAATACTGTCATGTAGTAACTTTTTCACGTCCATGCTCACTTCCCTGTTTCTTATCACTGCTTTCAAAGAACCAGCAACCTTTCTTCCCTGCTGTACCCTTTCAAGCACTTCACCCTCCAAACCTTCATAGATATCCCCCATAGGGAGCAGCGTGTAACTTCGGAAAACCCGCAGCGTGTAGGTCATAAAGAACAAAGAAGCTAATTGGCTGATGATGCATTAACAGGGTCATGACGTTATAGAGAACACACAAAGTGACTGGCTGATGATGAGGTCGACGTACGAAATGGGTTGTGGCATAATGGACGACAAGCTGATTGGCTGATGATGAGAAATATGTGTTAAGATGAGCATGCCATCACAGCCAACAGTACAGGTGATTGGCTGACGATGATGACGACAGATTAAAAGGTTCATGACAGCACAGAAAACAAAGCTTACTGCCTAACGAACTGACAAACATAAAAGTGACTGGTTGAGGTTTATCTAAAAATGTATGAAAGGCCATGACTGGTCAAAAGATGAATATAAACTTTTTCATCATGAGGGGAAGATCCAGGAGTATTTCTGAGGCATTACCCATATCACTTTCCAGAATAATAAGGGTTTGGATCCCCCTTCTCTCAGCCAACAGAGTACCATCGGTCAATAAAGGATGGTTTGCATGACTTAATGGGAGAAATAAATATGACAGCCAGTAAAAGATGCAGCCTGTGTAAAGTACTGTCTCGTATATGAATCTCCATTGTGATAAGGCAAGGGTGTTGACCGAGAAGCATGGGCAACACCCCTGGATCTGCCCATGGTCATTTATGCACGTGTTATTGATTTTCGACTGGCTACCACGAGACGATATTACGCAAATGCACAAGGTTGACAATGAGATTAAACCAAGGTACTATATTCTGGAAAGGCTGGGAGGATTTTCAGTACCTCTTCCTATCTATCTATCTATTGCCAGATGCCTTAATCCCATAAGGGTGGCCACAAACAAATCACCTTCATGTCACCCTGTCTCCCACCATTTCATTGCCCTGCTCCCAGCTCACCCCCCCTCCCTCCCATATACCACTCCACTCCATCCCTCCATCTCACGCTTGGCCTCCCCCTCCCTCTCCCCCTCTCCACCTCACTCACATACTCTCCTCATCAGACTAGCACTCTCTTCCTCAAAAGCAATAAACTGGTGTGAAGGAGGTGACTTATACACATATTCTGGTCAGATAATTAAGCTTCCTAACACCTAAGTGAATTATTTTGCTTATTAGATCTTACTGTCCTTTTCTGTGCTATTTAAACCACTCTAATATCACCTCACTCTACAGAGATAACATACAAAAGGACATTAACCATAAAAAAAAAAAACTATCAGGCAAAGGTGCTAGGGAGCTTCTTCAACTGACCTGAGTAACCCAGTGTAATAAAATGGCCAGGATTTAGCCTTAGGAGGGAGAGGGAAGGGGAGGCCAAGGATGAGATGGAGGGATGGAGCAGAGACGTATATGAGAGAGGGGGGTGTCAGCTGCGAGCAGGGCAAATGGCGGGGGACGGGGCGACATGGAGGCAATTTGTTTGTGGCCACCCCTTACGGGATTAAGGTGTCTGGTGATAGATAAATAGACAGAAAATTCTCATATGCGTCCATGCCAGCGAGAGAGCTGAGAGGCCTGCGACTGGGTGAAGTGAAATATGCAATCAGTGTCTGGGGGGCCTGTGATTGGTTCAAATACGCAGCGAGAAGCCTTAGTTACCATGAAAACAATCAAGGGATGGAGACCGATCAAGGAACGATGGATTGGGGAACACTGGGGGGAAATGCTGACTGGCTAAGGACTATGTGGTGTTTGGACTTTTGAAAGCTGATTGGACTAGGGGTATGTGCCATCGTGGAAGCCTGAGTTGATTCATTACGACTTTGTGACATCAGAACTTGAAAGTTGATTGGCCTAGATTTCTATGATGTCATGGAAAACTGAAAGCTGATTGGCCTTGAGTTTTGTGATGTCATGGAATTTTGAAAGCTGATTGGTCTAGGGCTCTGTGACATCATGGGCTGAAAGCTGATTGGCCTAGAGCTTACGAAATGAAAGGGAGGTGAAGGATACTAAATTTACGGAGTTGTGACTTATAATGACGTGGATGCTTATTGATGCTCTAATGACGTCATATAGGGATGATTTCTGATTGGCTGATGTACTGTGATGTCAAAGAAAGGTGACTGGTGATTGGCTGATGCATTGTGACATCAAAGGGAGGTGATTGGTGACTGATGCAGTGTGACATCAAAGGGGGGTTACTGGTGATTGGCTGATGCACTGTGATCGAAGGGAGGTGATTGGTGACTGGGTGATGCACTGTGATGTCAGAGGGGGGTGATTGGTGATTGGCTGATGCACTGTGACATCGAAGGGAGGTGATAGGTGATTGCCTGATGCACTGTGATATCAAAGGGAGGTGATTGGTGATTGGCTGATACACTGTGACGTCAGAGGAGGGTGATTGGTGATTGGCTGATACACTGTGACGTCAGAGGAGGGTGATTGGTGATTGGCTGATGCACTGTGACATCAGAGGAGGGTGATTGGTGATTGGCTGATGCACTGTGACTTCAAAGGGAGGTGATTGGTGATTGCCTGATGCACTGTGACATCAGAGGAGGGTGATTGGTGATTGACTGATGCACTGTGATGTCAGAGGGAGGTGACTGGTGATTGGCTGATGCACTGTGATGTCAGAGGGAGATGACTGGTGATTGGCTGATGCACTGTGATGTCAGAGGGAGGTGATTGGTGATTGGTCATGAAGGGAATATTGATTACTATTATATAATGACTTGTTTATCAATTCATTAACATCTACTTACTGTACATCATACCCTTCATGATTGTCTGACTAGAGGTGAAAAGACTGAAACGGTAATAATAATAATAATAATAAATGAGAAAAAATCAGTAATGACAGGAAAAATGTAAATAATAATGATAAAAATAATAACAGTAATAATAACTGTAATATTAATAATATTAAAAATAATAATAATAATAATAATGATGAGTAATAATAATAATAATAATAATAATAACAATAACTTACACTACACATATCAAACCTTGTGCTATAGGAAGACTTATGGTAGTAGTAACATGGGAAAAAATTTGAGAAACCTTTTTTTTTCTTTCTATCTTTCACTTATTTTTTATTTTTCTTAGGTCTGTGCAGCACCGATTCTACTTCAGGCACTTCAGCATGATGACGATTTTAAATTTAATGCTCTCTCCAGGTGAATTTAGTGGTAGTAGCAGCAGCAGTAGTAGTAAAAATAATAATAACAAGTAATCCCTCTACTATCCGACATAATAGATCCAAAGGGATGTTCGGAAAGTGGTCCCATCCGGAAAGCAGGCCCCTGGCTCCTGGACTGGTACTTAAGGACCCTAACCCAGCCTAACTTTGAAAGCCACCTAAATAACTCCCTACTGGACATGCATAGCACCTATTTAAACCTATTTAAGACCCTATTCACACCAATAATAGACATAAAGCATGAAATAAATGAAAAGGAACCAAAGAATGAGGAATTAGAAGTGACTGTACCTCAGCCAGGGTACTTACAGCATGTCTGTTGCCACCTTATCTAAGGTTTTGGCAGTGGTGAAAATGCTCTTGAAGCACGTACAGTAATCCAGTGTTGTGCTGCACTTACAGTAATTCTTTGCACTGTGAGTTATAACTGTTTAACACTGCACATTGTTAATTGCACCACGCCAGTTTCAACCACCAGTTTGCACTCCACAGTTAATCCTTTGCACTCTAAATTCTAATTTCTTAACACTGCACAACACTGTAAATTCCCGTATGGTCTCCTGCCGAGGTATTGCAGTTTATTCACTGTTTATTCACAGAAAACGAGCACGTGCACCATCCATTGCGATAAGCATCTACTCGTGATCGCAGTTAAGCAGTAACTGGTGGTGAGGGAGGAGCAGGGTGCCAAATCGGAGCTCGGCCACATTACCACGCGCCACAATTTTCATTACCAAATTTAACTTTTCATTACTAAATTCATAAAGCTATCATTTATTCTTCACTAATTATATATACAAATGTAAATAAATGTAATCACTCTCCTTATAATTAACAGCATGTTGATTATTTTCATACTATATAGGCTAGCAGATTAATCAGAGACAACAGACAATCCACCATCTCCATCCTGTGTATCCTCATACATGTGAAAAATCCGTATGGTAATGCATTATTCTGATTCATTACCAAACGAATTTTTCATTACCAAATTGGTCCACAATTGGTAATGAAAAATACCAAATGGCAACCCTGACAGGGGAGGGGGGTGGGGGAAGGAAGGAAGGGGTGAAGGGGCCATGGTGCAAACAGCTGTTCGGTGCCAGGTGGGAAAAAATTCGGATTTTGGGGGGATTTTTTTCTTTTTCGGGCCATTTTTGGGTTCTGAAGGTCCAGGCCCACAATGTCCGGTAAGTGGGGTGTCCGGAAAGTGGGCGTCCGGATAGTACAGGGATTACTGTAATAATAATAATATAACATCAGCATACAAATGGTTAACCTTTTCAGGACAGAGGTAATTTTTGGTGCATTTT
This sequence comes from Coenobita brevimanus, assembly GCF_032717465.1. NCBI lineage: Eukaryota > Metazoa > Arthropoda > Malacostraca > Decapoda > Coenobitidae > Coenobita > Coenobita brevimanus. Next base: position 570,922 of record NC_137013.1, read on the forward strand.
TGTGACTTTCAGATAATTCTGTTCTTTTTTACAACTTCCAGATCATTCCATTAATTTCCAGATGCTTCCATTCTTTTCTGGGACTTCCAGATGATTCCGTTCATTTTTGCGACTTCCCGATCATTCTGTTTACTTCCAGATGATTCCATTCTTTTCTGCAACTTCCAGTTGATTCAGTTCCTTTCTGTGACTCCAGTCAATTCCATTAATCAAAACAAGCGCTCAAACTGAAGGGGTTTATAAAGGCCGTTGCCATTCTCCCCAGTCCATACAGTCTCTCTTGATCTTCATTCAGTCACTGTTCACATAACATGTGATCAGAGAGCACAAAATTAGTCATAGCACGGCCCTTTTCTATTTTTTTTTAGTCCAAGAAATGGTCAAAACACGATTTTGACATTGACAAATACTGCGTGGGTGGAGAAATTGCCCATTTCTTAAAAAATTCTACTACGCTGCTACAACAGTGAAAACGTGGCCTGAGACAAAAAATTATGGAATATTTAGTCATAATGAGAGAAAACTGGTCAAAACACGGTAAAAATAAGACAAAACGCAGGCAGATTTAGTCATAGCGTGCATTGCATCTGCCCGTGATGTATGCATATGTATGTGAAAGGTGTCATTACAGTCTACTGAGCATTCCCAGGCCACTCCAGTCAACCCTCTGCCCGATCTCTGCCTATTTACACGCTGTGTTAACTTTGCTTTTTTTTTTTTTCCCCCCCCCCCCCACCTGGCCAAGCCTGACCATGCCACCCCACCGTGACACAGCAAGACGATCGAAGAGTTTGACCCAGGAACAGAAGCTTGACGTGATCAAGCGGAAGGAGAGAGAACGTAAATATGCCATCGCCAAAGCATACCAGTCAACTATTCGTACGATCCTGGGCAAGAAGACGCCATGTTGAAGACAGTGTGGATCTATGGGGGACCTGCCCTGGGCAAGAGATTTCGAGTGTCTGACCCAGCGCTTGTTATGATGGAAAGGTACCGTACACTCGCACCAGAAAGTATCAGTGCAGAATATGTGTTAAATATTAGGACACAAGGAACAAAGGGAACTGGAAATTGTGGGTCTATCCTCCCACACGCAGGCATCCCAGACAATAGACAACTGCTATATCAGATATAACTCGTGTCCTTCATAATGTGTAGGAAATGGGCGTAAATGTTACAATATATACAGGTGTTAACAGGCTGCCAGTGCTGCATGGTCGAATCATTCCAGATGGCATCGCACCCACAGTGCACCGATACTTTCTGGTGTGAGTGTACCCGGTCATGTACTGCAACCGACGGAAGAGGGAAGGAGTTCCATGCATCTCTATAAATGTACAAAGGACCTTGTGGAGCCGGTGCAGCCAGTGAACTGTGCTGGGGACCAGTAGGAGTCCTGCCCTACCTCAAAACCCTACTCCCCCGTCCGCCAGGAAGCCCACAACCTCTTCCACTCAAGGTGAGGAATGCTCCGGTGTTTGTATGTACTGAAGTCATTAAGTAGGTAAATGTCCCGGAAAAAATCCCGTAAAATTGCCCCAAAAGGTGAAGCTGGGGCTCGCTTGGGTACCATGAAACCCTTTAACATGTAAACATTTGGCTGTATAACGCAGAATTCTCATGCAGCCAGACCTGCCGGGAACAATATTCACGCGTCATGAGAACAGTGACTGTAATAATAATTCAGAGTCTGCCACAGTACAGTACAATAAAATGACATTATTGTTTCTTTTCTTGCATAAAAAAGGTAAACACTTCAAAAACGTTCACATCTCTCATCCAATTTCTAAATCAGCAAAAATATATATTATGGCTCAATAAACTCTACTTATAATATTACTAGATTTTGTTCTATGATCAAAATTCATTCTACTACTACTACTACTGTCATATATATATACATGCATAAGAGTATTAAAAAAACTAGCCCGTATGCTCATGAATTATAGTAAAGGATATTTATAAATTACAATAAAATAGGCTCTGGTCTACCTAAGCATTCTTAACCACTTCAATAAAATTTCATCCTTGCAACCATCTCACAGATTACAAACAATTTCCCTTTATCACTCAGAATTACAAATAATCTGCCCTTTACTTCTTCAGTATGTGATATCCCTTAAAATGAATTATATAACTGTGCTATAACACCTGAGATACTGTATAACTGGCTAACACATGACTGGCTGTGGGACATGCCTGTAAAGCATGTTGTCTTTCAGTCGCTGATATTGCCAGCATACAGCATCAATACAGCAAAACAAGAGGCCAAACATTCAGTTCTTGCCTGGGTACGATGCAACGTCTCCAATAATAAAGCATGTTCACATGAGTACAGCATAGAGAAAAACAATCTAGCAATAAGAATAAAATCTAAAGCAATCATTATACCGAAGCTACTCAATGGAGCACTAATACACACAAATTTCTTGAAAAAAGTTACCCTGACTTGTTTCACTGTGAATGCCACCATGAGGGACATTATACACCCTGCACAAAAACAAAGGAAAACCACTGTAATTTTGGTACAATTTTCATGCCTGGTGATCTCATGTTCCAACAGCTCCTGGCAGGTTGATAGCCATAGATTGTATTAAAATTTGAACTCCCAAGAGGGAACTGATTTTGTGTGTGTGTATTGGAGACCCGCCACTAGATGACCAAGGCCGACGTGTGCAAGCATGTTGGAGTCTTTATAAACGATGCAATACGACACTATACCAGCAGCATGAACAAGTTACCCATCTTTAATGGTTTGCAGGTGAAGGTAAGCATCTAGTGGAAGCCTAACCCCAGGCCTGTACACTTCAGAAGGGAACTGGAGGCTACTGAGTTATATTAAATATTTTGCAGCCTGAATTCTGCACCATCATCACTTCAGTCCGAAGCATCTTCAAAGTCTGTGACCTGGAGTTGCATTGAGGGTTGACAAATTTGACTTCACCTCCCATTTCACACACACACACACACACACACACACACACACTACAATCCTCAACTACAGCAACTAAAATGTCCCTGTACCCAAAACGGTGGGGTTGGCCAGACAGCATACAGCCTCCACAAAACTGGCTACCTGACAAGACGGAAGTTATACAGACCACAACAATAACAAGCTTGATGTAGAATAATATACCAATCCCTTCAACATTTTCAAATTTGTTTTTTCTGTCTGTAGATGATTACATTCAACTTACAAAGGATTTACTGCAGTGAAGGTGTTGATTATGGATCCAGCTGACACCTCTTACTTGCACACTAGTTAGCAAGGTCTCCTGGGCAAAATAATTTGGACATGATAAACCTAAACTAAAAAACAGAAGCCATAAATTTGAAGGGGTTAACCACTTAAAAACAAAATTACGTAGGTATTAAAATACTGTGGATATGAGATCACTTTAAAGAAAAGGTAGGCTTATAGAAATGTTATGGCAGACTTCACATCGTAGGCGAGAGACAAAGTATACAAGATGATGAACCAAGAATTCACACAGGCTCTGAAACATTACGCATACACATTATAAAGAAGCCTAACGTATCATCAAAGTTTATACGAACTTTTCCTAAAATTCAAGGATCTTATGTTATTGACAACAAACACCAAGTTCAAGTAGGAGGCAAGACATCATATAAGTCAACAAACTGAATTCAAACAGGCTTCGAAACATTTGTGTGAAATTACAAATTGAATGGAACTTGCATTTTTTTTTTGTAGAAGTCAGAGATGTTACCCAATTTAGAAAAACCGTGAATTTCATGTACCATAGGATGCAGAACAATATAGTCAATAACGACGGAAGAATTCAATCCATTTTCATTAACACATTCAGAAAAGGTTTATAAGGAAATTCACCTGGGCTTCATGAACAATTATGCAGTAAAAAACTAACCAAAATAAACAGGCTTCAGAATATTAAGCATTCAAGAACACTTTTAAAAAACACATATAGACAGTCAAAAATGGAAATTTCAACTAGACTGAATAATTAAGTAGTCAGTTAATTAAGTTTCAATACATATGCACTCAAATACATTTTACAGGAAATTTCACATACATTTAAAAAGATATTTCACACAGGCGTCAAGAAGGTATTACCGTAAGTAGTCCAATATTCTGACAGTTGATTTGACACAACGTAGTATGATGGGAGATTACTGCCGCATGACTGTTTATAAATTCACCCTCAGGCCTTGAATAACGATGGTAACAACTTTTATAATGATATATAGGGAATGTTTGAATCTTATATACACGTTTTTTGCGAAATTGTAAGTGTTCAAAGTTATGGCAGGTCTTTGAAAGTTTGGAAAGAAATTTTGAGTGTCTGAAGCTGTTATTATAGTAAGAAGTATGGAATTTTCAATGTCTAAAAGTTATGCCATCAGGTGATTTTGATTTAAGATAACTTTCGAATATCTTATAAAATCATCCTGGCTTGGTGTACAGGATTCAAAAACGTTCAACGTAAGACCCTTATTGATTACCACTTACAAACTGCATTTACAGGTTACACAGTACATATTCACTAGTACAGTACACTAAAACTATGGCCAGTACATCGTATTTGGCAAGCAATAACAACAACAGCTAATATAAAAATAGATTCACTTTTTATTGACATTCGGCAAGACGATGCAGCCAGACATACACCAACTCCCTCACTTTCGTACACGGGTTGGATTCTCAAACATGTTAATTATCAATCTCCTGTCACAACTTGTAACTGTTTTTCCAAGAAGAACTAAACAAAGGAAGAGGCTGCATTCTCTTTCCTTTTCCTTCCTGCAAAGGAAAATAACAGGATAATGTTTCTCTTGTAACTAATATCTATTTTTCCAACAAGAAACACAGTACGATGCTGCACTGTTCATGTCCTTTCTGCAAATACAGTCACAGATACGACAGGGAATAGATCAAAAGTTCGTACACCCAGACCCATGCCAATATTCTAAGTGCTTTTGGAGGCTTCACGGCACCTTCCTCGCATGAAATTGTTACGCATATTACATACTGATACGCTCTGCAATGGCATTTACATATTACTAGGCTCCTTTCACCTTAACTTGGCCAAGATTTTCGTACTTTTGCAGTTTATTTCACACAGCTTAATAGTAGAATAAGACAATATTATGGCTCTGTGTCCTTCCCACTGCACTTCTTTGTGACTAGCATCATATTCTAATGCTAAACAAATATAACGACTTAGCACTCAAGTGGGTGAGAAATTTCAGGCCAAGTTAGAGTCAAAGTGGTATAGTATCAACACAGTTTCTCTCTGGAATGTCTATCTCTATCTATCTATTGCCAGACACCTCAATCCTGTAAGGGGTGGCCACAAACAAATTGCCTCCATGTCACTCTGTCCCCTGCCATTTCACTGCCCTGCTCCCAGCTCACACTCCCCTCTCTCACATACCTCTCCACTCCATCCCTCCATCTTAGCCTTGGCCTCCCCCTCCCTCTCCCTATGTAAAATAAGTTGCTGAAGAAAAGGCGCTATGAAGTCTCCTGTGTCACCTAGAATATAGCCAACAATAACAACAACACAAATTGTTATATATTTACAGTGCAACAGTTTTGTGCTTCTGACTCTTAAGAAATTTTTAATCAAGGAAATTTTGAGAAGAATATCACTTTTACATCACCGGGTTGAACTCTGGGTAAAAGACGAATACCATCCTTCATTTTCATACACGGCAACACGTAATTGTATACCTACTCCTGAGTTATAAAAGTTTTCACTGCCGACTTTTTGACACTGACGGCTTTCATACACTGGTTTGGTAAATTTGGGTACAAGAATTATGCCAACTCTCTCTCTCTCTTTATTATACAGGTAGGTCCATACATTGCACCCCCCAGCTTGTGTGTTGTGGGGGCAGCTCAGTTTGTTTGTATGATGAATGAATTTTATCGTATTTTTGGGTCGATCTATCTATTGCCAGACGCCTTAATTCCGTAAGGGGTGGCCACAAACAAATCGCCTCCATGTCGCCCTGTCCCCCGCCATTTCACTGTCCTGCTCGCAGCTCACACCCCCCTCTCACATATACCTCTCCACTCCATCCCTCCATCTCATCCTTGGCCTCCCCCTCCCTCTCCCCCCCTCCATCTTACTCACATACACTCTCCTGGTCAGTCTCTCGCTCTCCATCCTCTCCACATGGCCAAACCACCTCAATATGTTTCTCCTAACGCTTCCTATCACATCCACATCCACACCACAACACTCCTTCACTTCCTCATTTGTCAGTCTCTCTCTCCACGTGACTCCACAGGCTCCTCTCAAATAACTTGCGGTAAAAAGATTAACACATCATTTTGCTCCATGTGCTTTCTCATAAAATTTAATTGGGAAACATATATATATAAAAAACTAATGCCACTTTTGAATGCAATGTTTCTGATTTTTTTTTTTTTTTTCCTTATTTAAATTTTGTCTCCCATACTTTCTTACCGGAAACTTGTCAAGAAATTTAACTATAAAAAATGAGAGAGAGAGAGAGAGAGAGTAGGCTTTAAAAACCACTGAAATTCACTTTTTTCTTTTCATTCCTATCACAGCACCAACAAATGTGAGTATTGTATTGTTCTTCAAAATATACAAACACTTCATTATAAACAACACTGCACTGTACACAACACTATATACATCACTATTTCACTAAGGTACGCTAGTTGAGTTGATTGTCTAAAATTTAACGCATTTCTGAAAACATTAACTTTCAGTAATATTTCCATTTTAGGGTAGATTTCGTGTCTATTAAAGTTCCATTCATTATAGAGCTGTATCATCAACTTTCCCCACCACACAGTAATTGCAAGGTCACACAAATTTATAGTGATTGCTTGTTGTTAAATACTACCCTAGACTAACATTCATTAACTTTCTATGGGTAATACACCTTAATATTACCTCATTATGCAGTTTGTATTTTTCCAAGTCAATACCAGTTCTATTTCAAAATGCTTTCTTTGACTTTCTTTTCTGTCTTGGAGTTTACAGTAAATATGAGGTAAATTATCTATTAATTTTTCAGAATCAATGTAAATTTTCAAACACTGACTTAAATTACAATAAAGGTTTAGAGTACATTAGATATGCTTCACACTGCATTTCATATTTCAGTAAACTATCATTGAAGTCTACTGTAAATTACTCCTTCGAATACAAATTCTTAAAATATTTAAGTTATGGTACCCATTTATATTATATTTACAGCATCATTTAAGTTGACTAGATTATTATTCTTATGTCTACAAACTAACAATTCCACCTTATCGTATTTTATAACTTACAATATTATTTTGGGAAAACAAGCTCCACCCCTTCACAGCAACTATAATGTACTAATAGGGTCCACTGTATTATATTCTTGCTTTTTCCAAACAATTTTTTCAACCTGGGAGGGACTTTCATTAACTGTTTTATTATGGTTCTTTCCCAAGCAGGATAAAATCGCCTGGAAGTAACAAGAATAAAATACGACAATATGTTTAAAGTTATGCTGTTTTGTGTGTTTATATATATATATATATATATAAACTATTAATATAAAACTGAAGTGAAATTTGGCACCTCCTTTCTTTACTTTTCCTATTCCCATTTACAACAAATACTGGAAGGCGTCACCATCATGGTTTAAATATTACAGCCATGTGTTCCACATTAATGCATACTTGCTGCAGCAGAGGCCTAGCCTTTGGAATGGCTGCAGTTTCTCTGATAATTTTGCTTTTAACTTAACTAGTATGAAAGGCTTGTTTTCCAATGGCATTCCCTGAAGGTGGCCTCAGAGAAATAAAATAAGTAAATAAATCAGGAGAATTAAGAACAGACGCTCAGGTACCGAGTCCATCATGGCTGTATCAGTGAAGTAACTCAACAGTCCATGCAGCAACAGGCTCACAGGAGAGATGCATTTCACTCCATGTCTATGTTACTAAATTCAAATGAAGGAGTTTCTGAAACAGAGTATAATGACCGTATTGTGTGTGTGTACAGAGTTTCCTTTACATGCTTTTATCAATAATATCTATAGATGTTTAGTCTGAAGAATCAAAATAGTGATTCACCCTGTATTATAATATCTATACATATATACTGATTTAAAATTATGACATATTTACTGGCGGCGGAATATTCGTGAAGAATTTGTCATCTGATTCAAAATTTTCATTCAAAGGTTCAAAATCGCTACTAACAGGTTCAAAAGTATTATTCACTGGCTCAAAATTCTCGCTATGAGGTGCGTTGGGATGGCTATGAGTGGGATAATTACTCTCTGGTTCATAATTATCACTGACACGTTCGTAATTATCACCTCTACACAAATGAGGTTCACTACTGTTTGGAAAATCACAATCTGTTTTAAAATTATCACTCACAGACGAATGGCTTGGGATATTAGCAGGATAATTATAATCTAGTTCACAATTATCACTCACAGACGACTGGGCTTGACTACTGGCAATATAATCAAAATGTTGTTCAAAATTACCAATCACAGACGAAGAGGGTTGGCTATGGATGTGGAAATTACAGTCTGGGTTAATAATATCACTCACAGACTCAAAATTATCACTCTCGGGTAAATCAGGTTCAATATTCACAGAGTAATTATAGTATGAGTCAAGATTATCACTTACACGTAAATGATGCTGACTGTAAGTGGGATAATTATAATCTAGTTCCAAATTATTACTTTCAGGTACAAAATCATCGTTAACAGGTTCAAAATCACCGTTACCAGATTCAAAATTACCGCTCACAGAATTAACATTACTCCTACACGAATGAGGATGACTATGGATGTGGAAGCTACAATCTGGTTTTAAACTTTCACTCACAGACGAATGAAGTTCAACATTAGTAGGATAACCATAATCTTGTTCAAAATTATCACTTGCAGACGAATGGAGATGAGTACTAGATGGATAATAATTATAATGTGGTTCTAGTTTATCGGTTACAGATGAATGGGGTTTGAAATTCTCGCCTGTAGGTTCAAAATTACAGCTTCTAGATGAACGGAGGTGACTATATGTGGGGTAAGTATAGTGTGGGTCAAAATTATTCCTATCGACCCCAACCGGACCTCATACGGACGTGGTCATTTCCTCAATTACGGTGATATTCCGTCGAGGCCGTCGGAGTATGGGCGCACGAGGGAGGGGTACAGGGGGTGGGGTGCTGTATTCTTGGCTATTTTTGCATTCGTGGGTATTTTTGCATTTATGAGTATTTTTGCACTCGTGGGTGTGTTGTGGGGGCATTCTGAGCCCAGATGAGTGCATTTGTAGCCCCATCGCCCCACACCCGCCCTGCCCTAGTCTGGCGAGGCCCTCTGGCTCACTGAAGCTCACCCCGCTGGCCTGCCGAAGCTTCCGTCCAGCAAGGTGAAGGGGTAATCTTGCTGGGCTTCTTGGCTTCGGGGGAACCTTAGGCCTGTTGTCGTTGTCCTCATTTGAAGCACCACAACTCATTTCTTCACCCCCACACTCATGGTAGTAGTGGCTATCGTGCTGACAGGAGGTTACGCAGTCCATCATGTAGTCATAGTAAATCCCTTCCTCTGATATACACGTTAGCAGCTCTGGCTTTAGTCTGGGCTCCATTACATCGACCGAAGTGGCAAATGATATCGTTTTACCCAGCTTATTAAGTGGCTGGTTTTTGCTTTGACTTGTGGGGTCGACTGGGTTGCAAGATGGAACAGGAGGCGCAACCGAGTCAGCTCCACAAGTACAAACAGGCGTGGGGTTAATACCAAGGCCTTTACTACCACTAATGCCCTCCCTACCAACAACACTACCACCAATACCCTCCCTACCAACAACACTACCACCAATAGCCTCCCTACCAACACTACTACCAACACTACTGCTACCACCACCACCACCACAGTCCCTGCTACCACTACTGCTCCCACCGCCATTCCTTCCGCTTCCGTTCTCGATCGGCAACGCATACGGGGGTTCGTGGGTGAGGTGTGAGTCAACTGTGGTAAAATTAACACTGGTATCGTGCTGCTTGACCATCTTCTCCTTGTAGTAGTTGAGAAAGAAGAGGCAAGATGCGCCAGAGAGGAGAAACACGCTGGCCAGGAAGTAGCCCGTCTTGGGGTTACTCTCATTGATGTAACCTGTGGATGAGATTACTAGTGAGACCAGAAATAAACACCTTAGTCTGACCTACACATTTATTTGTGTATGAGAGGGCAAAAACTAAACATATATACATACTATCCATCTATAGGCCGATACTCTAATCCCACAAAGGGTGGCCACAGACAAAATGCCTTCAAGTCACTGTCATCCACCATTTGACTGCCCTCCCCCCAGCTCAGTCCCCCCTCCCTCATATACCTCTCAACAACATAAAACTGATGCCATGCTACTACTTACGGAATCCCCATACTGAGGTTGGCCATGGTAAACAGAATGCTTTCCATGCACAGAAAACTAAACCAAAAGCCAAAACCAGCTAATTTTTTTCTGATTTTGCTTCCCAATCGTTGTCTGAAACTGCCAGCAAAAAGGCATGTAATATAAATCATGCATGAAAATGTCAGAGTTTCAGCTTGGGTTTTGTATTTATTTATAGCCGAGCTTCCTGCCAAAGAATGATGACTGTTGGGCTAGTAACCAGGGATGGGATATGCAAAGGAACTTACAATCCCTTTTCTAGCGTAATTTAGATCCGCTTTTGCAGGAAAGACAATGAACGAAATTTGTAGAATGCTTCCAAGTCTCGAATTAATCCTACAAAAAAGCAAATCTTAGCTGCAAGAGGAAAAATTATCCTTATAACTGTTCTCTGCAGGAAGGACATGGAAAGAAACATGCAGAATCTTTTCGTGTCTCGTCCTTCTTGCTAAACAAACCCAAGTTACAGCAGCAAATTGACCGTAAATATATTTCAGAATCCCACGCTTGGTTTGTAGATGCGATTCACTCTCATGGCTGTATGTCCCACAGCCAAAGGACATCTTTTTAAATACAGTCCCATAACTGCCTTTCACTTTCACTCAATGTTTTAAAATCTACTCAAACTATAAGGATTACATATTGTCTTCATGAACTCCCTCATCGATAAAAACCGTCTGTCTCAAGAACAAAACCATAAAGGATAATATCATCTCAGTAAAGACACATCAGTAAAATGAAATAGTCAGCCTTTGATATACTGACTTTTCATAATTTATCTGGTCCAGTTCACAGTGCTGATTCTCAGCATTCTCGAAATGAACAGATCTTGAATTTGGCTCTCTTTTGTATTGTTTTTATTTCTTCCTTGGAAGGAACGGTTTGCGGGCTCCTGGCCGTTTTTTTCTTCTTCCTTGCAATAAAAAAAAAAAAAAAAATCCTCACTGTACAGTCAGGATCCACATTCTTCTGCTCTGGGGTGATCTCCACACACACACACACACACACACACACACACACACACACAGTCAGACAGACAGATAGATATACAGACACAGACAGACAGAAAGACAGACAGACCTGAATGTAACTCAACTGTACTCAAGGATATCAGTACTATTTTGTAACTACTGCTAATGCATGTAGGACTGGAAGCTATTAATTACAAAATGCACCTGAATCCTCTTATCTCAGTATGGTGTCCAGTGTTGAATAAAAAATCAAGTTACATTTATTACAAGTTCGTCAGGTACGTCTTCCTCTGAGGGCTTAATTAAACCCAGGTGGTGTCTTGGCTCTCTCTGGTAAAGAAAGCTCCCTAACACCACCTCCTGTGTGATTTATTTTGCTTATTACTCATTACATCGTCCTCGGTATCACCACCATACTCAGAATAAATAACATACAAACTGACATTAACCAGCTGTAGCCAAAAATAAATCACTACGGAAGAGGAACTACAAAGCTTCCTAAACCGACACAAATACAGACTTTAGGGGGATTTATCTGGTAACAATAAACTGGCATCCACCATGACAAGTTAGGTCATCACTCACACAGTCTAGGAAGGCATGTGGAGAGGATGGAAGATGACAACTGGGAGCAGAGGGTGACAGGTGCGAATGTTAGGGGTAGGGTTGCGAGCGGCAGACCAAAAAAGACTTGGGATGAGGCCATAAGGTGTGGCTTCAAGAATAAGGAACTGAATAGGGCTGCCAGAGATCGAGCACCGTGGAGAGCTGCCATTAAGTGACCAAGGCTGACACGTGCAAGCATGTTGGGACCTTTATAAATGATACAATACAAATTTATCCCAACTTTGATAGGTAAGACTTCCCCTCAGGTTTTAAGGTTACATCAAGGCAGGATATCAGACCTTCGGGGGATCCACCTGGTGAGCAAAAATTGTCAGAACTGTCAGGCCTTCACCACAGCATGATAGGCAGGTCACCCCCACAAAGGTAAAGCTGTAATTATCAACCCACCTGTAACGGGTATACCAATCAGGACAGGTAGCGCCGTTGCCCCCTGTATAAACGCCCACGCCCTTGAGAAGTGTCTGGCGCGCACCTTCTCCAGCGTCAACATCTGGAAGCTGTAGTGCGCCCCACCCAGCATGACACCGTACAGCCAGTTGAAGAGCACATAGCCATGGTAGTCCTGAATGGCCGTTAGTGCCAGCATCGTTACACCTGTGGGTAATTACGCTTGTTAGAGAAGGGACCGGTGTCAACTGGGGCTAGAGGAGACTATCCATCGATCTATAGCCACACGTCTTAATCCTAGAGGTGATATAGTTAAATCACCTCCATGTTTCCCCTCTCTGCCATCACACTGCCCTTCCTCAAAGACACATCACCCATTTACTCCATCACCACATACCTCTGCTTCATCCTAGGTCTACCCCTTCCCCTCTCTCACTCCCTCTCCCCCCAGCTTACTCACATAAACTCTCCTGGTCAATCTCTCATCCTCCATTCTCTCCACATGGCTAGACCAGCTTGGGGCGTTTCCTGTCACAATTAGCAACCCCTCTTGCCCTCTCTCACTCCCCCTCTCCTCCCAGCTTATGCACACACACTCTCCTAGTCAATCTCTCATTCTCTGTTCAATCCACATGGCCAGACCAGCTTGGGATATTTCTCCACGTAAATTTCCAATCCATCCACAACCACACCACTGTCTGATAAAGAAATAAGGTCCCCAGTGGCTATATATTCCACCCACAAGCTAATCATCCACTTGTGATCCATCCTTCCAATCCTTATCCAATCCTTTCCTAATCTCAGTCCAATCCTCACCATCAGTCTTATCAAATCTGTTATTGAATTTCTGAGACATATCTATCTATCTATTGCCAGACGCCTTAATCCCGTAAAGGGTAGCCACAAACAAATTGCCTCCATGTCACCTGCCATTTCACTGCCCTGTTCCTAGCTCACACCCCGCTCTCTCATATATCTCTCCACTCCATCCCTCCATCTCATCCTCCCTCTCCACCCCTTCACCTCACTCACATACACTCTCCTAGTCAGTCTTTCACTCACCATCCTCTCCACATGGCCAAACAATTAACATTTTTTTTAGTTCATTATCTCAAACTTTTCATACCCAATTTTGATCTATCTATCTATCTATATACCTAGGCTGCTTCCCCCAAGGAAAGGGAGGTAGCCGAGACAGGACGACTCACTCTCCATTTACTCATCCATTCTAAATGAGCTTTAATCTCCCATCTCTTGTTTGCCCAATCTTTTATCTCATACCACTCCATCCTTATCACACTCACCCAGTCCTAATCTTTGCTATCTTCTCCCTCTATAATCTCAATCTTTTACCCAATCCTCTTCCACTCTTACCCTGATCCCACTCACTCTGTCTAATCTCAATCTGTTAATCTCACTCTCCAATTGATAATACAATATGCTTAATTCAACAGCCTAATCTCTACCTAATCCTACTAATCCAACCCGTCTTATCACAAGTAATCTCACTTCTAATCCAATCATTTTAATCCTTTCTTGTGCTCAGTCTACCCAACCAAATTCTTAATCCAGTCATATTCCTTACTGTCTAATCCAAGTATAAAATCTGCTAATATTCCCTAATCCTTAATCCTCTCTAATCCAAATCTTAATCCTAAATCTTCCCTATGTCATTCTCTAGTCCTTAATCTTCTCTAATCCAAATCTTATAAATCCTCTAATCCTTAAACTTTGCTACGTCACTCTCTAATCTTTAAGCCTCTCTAATCCAAATCTTAATCCTAAATCTTCCCTACATCATTCTCTAATCCAAATCTTAATCCCATCTTTGTCATTCTCTTCTTAATCCTCTCTAATCCAAATCCTAAATCCTCTATCCTTAAACTTCTCTACATCACTCTCTAATCCTAAATCCTCTCTAATCCAGATCTTAACCCGTCGACTCCCATTGATGTGTATATATGTCCGAATGTTTTGTCACTGTGACTCCCGTTGACGTATATAAACGCGCTGCAATTGCATGTCCGTCATTTGAACATTTTTCAAATTTTGTGTATGATTTTTGGTACGTATACACGGGACACCTTCCTCTACCACATGCCAGGCAGGGACAATGCCTCACCCCGCATGACCTCCCCCCCCCCCACATGCCATTGTCTTGGCAATTCACCTGTTATCAGTGACTTGGCCAGTAAAGACATGTCCTACGGTACAAAATTCAGGGCCAGAATGATTCCCCAATCGATGACAATGTGGAGGACAAACTTTACATAGCATTAGAGGAAGAAACAGTCAGAAATGATGATCAGGTAATGTGGCAAAAAAAGGTCAGGTATGTTGATGTGTTTGGTGAGTGAAACAATGCTTATAATGCCTATATTACTGCTTGAAAACCAATATACTCTCGTACTACATATAAATTTGTACCAAGTAAATAAATAAATACCGTTTATGAGTGGTGTGGAATAGTTACCCTCCCATAGAACTCATTTTCTTTGGAGCCAGCCTGATAGAAAACCCAGTAAAGTAAGGAGGTACTGCTACCTGTATCGAGTATTTTAAACCTCAGGTGAGCGATTTCTCTATGAATTTTCGATGCTTCTCACCAAAAGCAGAGGTTTGAGGGGGGGGGGGAAATTGGGGGATGGGGGGTCAGTGGTGAAAAATCGGTCGGGACCGGGCGGGTTTATCCTAAATCTTCCCTACATCATTCTCTTAATCCTCCCTACATCATTCTCTAAACCTTAATCCTCTAATCCAAATCTTAATCCTAAATCTTCCCTAATCCTTAATCTCCTCTTATCTTAAAATCTACTAACACATTCTTATCCCAATCTAACAATTACACTCCCCACTGCTCACCCAATCCAAACAGCGCAGCCTGACACAAATACTGACGAGAGATTAGGCACTGCTCACTCTGCCGCACCACGATTAGGCCAAAGCCGATGCAGCCCAGCGCGTAGGCGAATCCCAAGAAGGTCTGAAGCAGGATTAAAGCCGAATCCTCCAGTCCTTCACGTTGGGCACCTAGGACCTGTAGGATTGGGGAAGAATGACAGAAGCAGCTTTTTTTTTTTTTTTTTTTTTTTTTTTTTTTTTTTTTTTTTTTTTTTTTTAATGCGAGGAAGAAGGAACCAAAGGCCATGAGCCCGCAGTAACAGTTCCCTCCAAGAGAAAAACAAAATACAATATAGAGCCAAATTCAAGATCCAATCATTTTGAGATGCCTGGACACACTGCGTTTGAAAGACTGGAGATCATAGGCAGCAGGAAATACAGACAGAGGGAGACAGTTCCAGAGCTGACCTGTTGCATAAATGAAAGACTGGGAGTAATGGTTAACTCTTGCATTAGAGAGTTGGACAGAAAAAGGATGAGAGTTTGCTGCCAGACGGGTGCTACGCGCCCGTCGTAGAGGTGGAGGAATGCAAGCAGACAGTTCAGAGGAGCAGTGATCATTAAAGTAGCGATAGAAAAGAGATAAAGCTGCAACAGTGCGGCGAAGAGACAGAGGTTGAAGGAAGTCAGTAAGAGGAGGAGAGTTAATGAGACGAAAAGCCTTTGACTCCACCCTATTGAGAAGAGCTGTATGTGGGGAGCCTCCCCACACATGAGAGTTGTACTCCACACAGGGCGGATAAAACCCCCTGTATAGAGTCAACAATTGTGCAGGGGTAAAGAAAGAGCGGAGTCGGCTTAGCACACCCAATCTCTTGGAAGCAGATTTTACAAGAGATGTAATATGATCTTTCCAAGATAAGTCCCGAGTAAATGAAACCCCAAGCATGTTCAAGGATGATGCAGGATTAAGCTGAATATTATTAAACATTAGTGGGTATACCTGTGGAAGATTTTGTCGGGTTGATAGGTGTAAGAACTGAGTCTTAGATGCATTAAAGACAACCATATTATTTTTACCCCAGTCAGAGATACGAGCCAAATCAGACATTAGGTGTGCCACAGCCTCATCCCTTGCTTGTTGAAGTAACTGTTGAGATGGGCGTTGCGGGAACCGAATGGAAAGGTCAAGGGTGGAGTCGTCAGCGTATGAGTGGATAGGGTTAGATGTACAGCTTAGAAGATCATTGATGAATAAAAGGAAGAGAGTTGGTGATAGGACAGAGCCCTGAGGAACACCACTGTTGATAGATCTAGGAGAAGAATGATGGCCGTCTACAACAGCGGCTATAGAACGACCAGAAAGGAAGCTAGCGATGAAGGCACAGATAGAAGGATAGAAACCGCAGGAGGGCAGTTTGGAAATTAAAGATTTATGCCAGACTCGATCGAAAGCCTTTGAGATGTCAAGTGCAATGGCAAAGCTTTTGCCAAAGTCCCGAAAGGAGGATGACCAGGAGTCTGAAAGGTAGGTGAGAAGATCGCCAGTGGAGCGTCCCTGACGGAACCCATACTGACGATCGGAAAGAAGGTTGTGATAGGAAAGATGCCTTAAAATTTTTCTATTAAGAATTGACTCGAAAACTTTTGAGATACAGGACGTTAAAGCAATTGGACGATAGTTGGAGGGTTGGGAGTGGTCACCCTTCTTTGGGACTGGCTGAATGAGAGCAAACTTCCAGCAAGAAGGAAAGGTACAAGTTGACAGACAAAGGCGAAAGAGTTTGCCTAGGCAGGGTGTAAGCACAGAAGCACAGTTCTTGAGAACAACAGGAGGGACCCCATCAGGCCCATATGCCTTGTTAGTACTGAGGCCAGTGATGGCAGAAAATACATCAACTGAAGAAATTTTAATGTCAGCCATGAGGAAGTCAGAGGGGGGAAGTGATGGAGGAACAGCACCGGAATCGTCTAAGGTAGAATTGGAGGAGAAAGTCTGTGCGAAGAGATCTGCTTCATCAGTAGAAGAAATAGCTACAGAACCATCAGAGTAGAAAAGAGGAGGGAAGGATGATGAGGTAAAGTTGTTAGAAAGATTTTTGGCAAGATGCCAGAAGTAGCGGGAAGAATTCGAGTCGGAGAGTTGAGAGCATTTAGTATGGATGAAATTATTTTTGGTAGAGCGAAGAACAGACTTAGCACGATTCCGGGCAGAAACGTAAAGATGATGTGATTCAGGGGTGGGTTGGCTCCGGTACCTTTTGTAGGCCCTCTCCTTGTTGCGGACAGCACTAAACAAGCGTGATTAAACCAAGGCTTTCTTGCATTAGTCAAAGGATATGAGAAAGGAATGTATGCTTCCATGCCCGAGAGAATAACCTCCGTAATGCGCAAGGCACACTCAGATGGCTCCCGGCCACGGAAGCAATAATCATTCCAGGAAAAATCAAAGAAGTACTGCCTGAGGGCCTCCCAGTCCGCGGCTCCAAAATGCCACAGACGACGTTTCACTGGAGGGTCCACAGGCCGTACCGGAGTGATAGGACAGGTTAAGGTAATAAGGTTGTGATCGGAGGAGCCCAACGAAGAGAAAAGATTAACAGAGTAAGCAGAAGGATTAGTTGTGAGGAAGAGGTCAAGTATGTTGGAGCTCTCTCCAAGGCGGTCAGGGATACGGGTAGGGTGCTGTACAAGCTGCTCTAGGTCATTAAGGATAGAAAAGATGTAGGCTTGTTCACCAGGTGGATCCGTGAAAGGAGAGGAGAGCCAAAGGTGGTGGTGAACATTGAAATCTCCAAGAATGGAGATTTCAGAGAAAGGAGAAATGGATAGAATGTGTTCCATCGTAGAAGTAAGATAGTCGAAGAATTTTTGATAGTCAGTAGAATTAGGGATAAGTAAACAGCACAGATATATTTAGTCAGAGAATGACAGGAAAGCCGAAGCCAGAGTGTGGAGAATTCAGAAGAATCAAGTTCAGGAACACGAAAGCAAGATAAGTCGTTGCGTATATATACACAACAGCCACCTTTGGCTTTGAAATGAGTATAGAGAAAGTAGGAGGATACAGAAAAGGGTTTGCTGTCAGTTGCCTCAGACAGCTGAGTCTCCGTTAGAAAAAGAAGGTGAGGTTTAGAGGAGGAGAGGTGGTGCTCAACAGAGCGAAAGTTAGAGGAAAGGCCGCGAATGTTGCAGAAATGAAGAAGAAGAGAGTCAGACCGTGGTTCCAGGCACCTTGAGTCATCACCGGGAGACGGGCAGATGGTGGGGGCATTTATGGTCCCCCCCCCCCCGGGGACTCCGAGGCTTGATAAGACGACGCCATTTTGGTAAATTTTGAATAGGAAGTGTAGTGTGTACTGTGCATGTAGTTTGGTGAAGATAGTTAGAGAAATTTGTACTGGAGAACATGCTGGCCTACTCTCTGTGTAACTGAGACACTGAAAAAGTTCAGCAAAGGGGGATGGTCAGGAACTAGTGCTGAGGGCTGATGAAACGGGAGCTCCAGCACTCCCTGTCATCAGCTTTCCATCCACCTCGGGAGTACTGCCCTGCTCGACTGGTGCTACAGTCTACTCCTCCAAGCAGTAGTAGTAGTAGCAGTAGTAGTACAGTAGTAGTATTAGTATTAGTAGTAGTAGTAGTAGTAGTAGTAGCAGAAGCAGTAATAACAATAATAATAATAATAATAATAATAAAAATAATCATCATTATCATCATCCGGACCTCCTTTCCCACCCAAGGGAAGGGTGAAGAGTAGAAATGTCCAGACAGCACAAACTTGCCAAAATCAAATAGGCCACACTTCCATTCACTCATCATTCAAGACCCCGGAATCCTGGCTCTACTGGACATGCCAAAAACATTCACCACGTTCTGTAGCTTCACATAATCGTATCTGACAGAGTCAATCCAGACACTGCCATGTTAAAAAGGAATGCCAAATCCCTGATCATGCACTTCTCCTCACAACATTCATCCAGCCAGCTCGATTTCCTATCAGTTCCCTAGCCTCACCGACTTCCAAACCTCTCTTCTTCACACATTCATCCACTATATCTTTCCACCTTCTCCTTGACCTACCTTGTCTCCTCCCTCCTTCGAATTTGCTCAGATATACCTTTTTCACCACTCTGTTGTTATCCATTCTCTCCACATGACCATACCATCTCAGTACACTCTCTTCGATTCTGGTGTCCACCGACTTCCTCACTCCGGATCTTTCACGAATCACATTATTTCGTATCCTATCCACCCTCTGTACTCCACATACATTCCTCAGCAGTCCCATCTCCACTGCTCTTACTCTTAACTTTTCATTTTCATGCCACACCATAGTCTCACATCCATATGTTAAAGCTGGCACTAACACTCCTTCATGTAAGCCTCATGCAGCTGCAACACTCAAGCCTCTGTTTCTTATCAAGGCCTTCACTGCACCAGCTACTTTTCTTCCTTGTGTCACTCTACTTTCAACTTCTTTTGCACATTTTCCTCTCTTTTCTATCACTGTACCCAGGTATTTGAACTCTCTCACCAATTCCAGTCTCTCTCCATTCACTGTTACATCACACTGGGAGTCACGGCTGGATTAAGCATGTGGGAGGCCCGGGGCCCGCTTGGAAGGGAGGCCCCCTTTCCAACTCCCCCAGTGGCATACACCACAGACTGGTAACCTAAATCCTAATATATAAATAGGACACTTTTAGTTAGGAAATACTGAACGGGGACTATTCATCCAATGCTGTAATATGTAATGCATAAACACGAAATGAAATGAACACAAGTTGCTCTGGTGGGAGGCCCCCTCTTGGTGGGTGGCCCAGGGCCCGGGCCCCTTGGGCCCCCCCCTTAATCCGGCAGTGCTGGGAGTCACCTTCTCTCTCAATAACCATCACTTTACTCTTTTCTACATTTACTCTCAAGGCACGATGCTTACAGACATCAGTAAAACTCTGCACTAGCCTAACAAGTTCTTGTCCAGTACTTGCAAGCAGTACTGCATCATCAGCATACAACACATTTGAGATATTCCATCCATCACCATTCATTACCAATACCATCCCTCTCTCCATTACTCATGTTTTTACTTCTCTCATCACCCCATCCATATATGTATTGAACAACCATAGGGACATCACACAAACTTGTCGCACGCCCACACTGATCGTGAACCATTCACTTCGATGCCCATTAACCCTTACACAGGCTTTACTACCATCACAAAAGCTCTTGATGGCACCTAGCAGCTTACCACCTACACCGTACATGCATAAAACTTTTCACAATCCCTCTCTGTCCACTTTGTCCTATGCTTTTTCCAGATCATGAATGCCATAAACACCTTATGGTCCTTCTCACAAGATTTTTCTACTACCAGTCTCACTGCAAATATTTGGTCCACACATCCTCTGCCACTCCTAAAGCCACTCTGTTCATCACTCACTAGGACTTCTGATATATCTCTTACTTTCTGTATGAGGAATTTGGAAGGAATTTGAGTGTAAAGTGGAGGGACTGTATGAAAATGTTCTGGAAAGAAGTGAAGAGAGTAAGACAGGGTGGAAGTGAAGCTAGCAGGGGAGTGAAAGATAAAATTGGTAGAATACTAGTGGAGAAGGGAGAAAAAGTGAGCAGATGGAGAGAACACTTTAAGGAATTGTTGAACATACAGGATGGAAGTGATGCGAATATAAGTGGCTGGGGAATGGCTGGGAGAAGAAAGGAGGTGAGAAGACAGGAAGAAATCAGTAGGATAGAAGTTCTGGAAGCAATGAAGAAAGTTAAATTGGGGAAAGCCCCAGGAATTGATGGAGTGTGTGGTGAAATGTTGAAGCATGGGGGATAGTAGTAGAATGGATGTGGAAGATGTGCAGATTGGCTTGGGAGGAAGGTAGAGTTCCAGAGGATTGGAAGTCAGGTATAATTATTCCCTTGTACGAAGGAAAAGGGGAAAAAGAAGTGTGTGGTAATCATAAGGGCATCTGTCTTCTTAGTACCAGTATAATAGGAAAAGTGTATGGTAGGATACTTATTGACAAAGTTAGGGAAATAACAGAGGAATTAGTTGGAGAAGAACAGGGAGGCTTTAGGAAGGGAAGAGGTTGTGTGGATCAGATATTCATTCTTAGATCTTTAGTGGAAAAGTTTCTAGAGAAGGGAAAAAAGTTGTATGTGGCTTTCATGGATTTGGAGAAAGCATATGACAGGGTGGATTGACAAGGATTGTGGAAAGTATTAAGAATATATGGAGTAGATGGGATGTTGTTGAATGCTGTGAAGAGTACCGTATGTATGATGGTGCTAAGGCTGCAGTGCATGTGGATGGTGAACTGAGTGAATTTTTCTCTTTGAAGGTTGGGTTGAAACAGGGATGTGTCATGTCTCCATGGTTGTTCAATCTGTACATGGATGGGGTAATAAAAGAGGTACAAGGTAGGGTAGAGGATGTTGGAGTGGCCCTGGTGAGAGAGGGTAGTGTTTGGAAACTCCCTGTACTGTTGTTTGCAGATGATACTGTGTTGCTGAGTGAAGACGAAGGGGAGCTGCAAGGCTTGGTGGATGAGTTTGGGAGAGTGTGTAAGAAACGGAATCTAAAGGTGAATGTAGGGAAGAGTAAAGTGATGGTCTTTGAGAGAGGTGAAGTCAGTGAATGTACAGCGAGGTTGGATGGTGAGCAATTGGAAAATGTGAGTATGATTAAGTACTTAGGTAGTGTGATGAGTATGGATGGAGGTTTGGAGGGTGAAGTGCTTGAAAGGGTACAGCAGGGGTTGCTGGTTCCTTGAAAGCAGTGATAAGAAACAGGGAAGTGAGCATGGAAGTGAAAAAGTTACTACAGTAATCACTCTAATATCCAGACGCCCAATATCCGAACATCCCCACTATCCGGACATAAGAATGTTTCATACTGTACTTTTTTCCATACTATACTTACTCATTTCACTCTTTAATGTATTTTACTGGTGTGAATAGGGTGTTAGGAGCTATGCATGTGCAGTAGGAAGGTGTTTTTCTAAGTTAGGTTAGGTTAGGGTCCATAAGTACCAGTCCAGGAGCCAGTCACCAGAATGTTTATTATTGTATGAACCTACTTCTAAACCCTCATATTATGTTTCTTTTGCATTTATTTCAGTCATTTATGTGCCTTATTGGTGTGATTTGGGTCTTAAATAGGTGCTATGCATGTCCAGAGGGAGTTGTATAGGTGTTTCTCTGAGTTAGGGTCCATAAGTACAAGTCCATAAGCTGGGGCCCAATATCCGGACAGAACCAATATCCAGACCTACCTATGGCTCTATTACATCGGATATTGGAGGGATTACTGTACATGACAGTATTGTGATACCAACTCTAACGTATGGAAGTGAAGCTTGGACAGTGTTGGAAGGGCACGAGTCAAGAGTGGGAGCAGTGGAAATGAGTTATTTAAGAGGAGCCTGTGGAGTCACATGGAGAGACAGGCTGACAAATGAGAATATAAAGGAGCGTTGTGGTGTGGATGTGGATGTGATAGGAAGCGTTAGGAGGAATACACTGAGGTGGTTTGGCCATGTGGAGAGGATGGAGGGTGAAAGACTGACAAAGAGAGTGTATGTGAGTGAGGTGGAGGCCAAGGATGAGATGGAGGGATGGGGTGGAGAGGTATATGAGAGAGGGGTGTGTGAGTTGGGAGCAGGGCGACATGGAGGCGATTTGTTTGTGGCCACCCCAAACGGGATTGAGGCGTCTGGCAATAGATAGATAGATAGATAGATAGACTTTCTGTATGATAATTTTTCCATATACCTTCCCTACCACACTCAATAAACTTATGTCACGATAATTCTTGCACTCACTTCGCTCTCCTTTATTTTTGTACAGGGGTACAATCACAGCCTTCTTCCACTCTGCAGACACAGTTTCACTCATCCATGCCTTCTTACATATCTCCAACAAGAACTTCATTCCACTCTCTCCACTACACTTAAGCATCTCTACATACACCTCATCAACCCCAGCTGCTTTCCCATTTTTCAGCCGCTTCACAGCGCTCTTTACCTGTGCGAGTGTCACATTTCCTGGTACTGCATTCCTCCTCTGCACACCCCCAAATCCGATCATGTTTACAGCCGCTCTGCTCTCTCTATTCCCATTCATCAGGTTTTCAAAATATTCTTTACATCTGGTCCTTACTTCACCTCCATGGGTTAATAATCTACCACCTACATCCTTCACGCCATCATATTTCTTTCCCCTTTCACTTCTATATTTCCGCACCTCTTTCCAGAATAGCTTTCTATTTTCAGAGTAGTTTGCATTCATTTCACTTCCTAGATCCTCATTCACCTCCTTCTTTTTCCTCTTCACTAGTCTCTTTACGTGCTTCTTGCTCTCAACATATTCAGCTCTTATTTCAACGGAACCCCTGTTCTGTAACCACTTTAGCCATTTCTTCCTCTTTTCCTCCACAGCTCTCATTACCTCCTCATCCCACCATGCCGTACCTTTCTTCTTTGTTGTTACTCTTGCCACACAACACACCGCTTTAGCATTCCTAACTAAGCAATCGCTATATGCATTCCACAGGCTGTCCAGATCCATTTCATTCCAATTCAGTAATTCTAACTCCTCCTCTACTTTGGTCCTGTATTCATTTGCCATTTCTTTGATCCTCAGCTTCTCAACTTTCAGTCTTTCTCCCTGACTGCTTCTCTCTCTCCTGATCCACCTCACTCCTTTCAGCTTGATCTTGCATACCACAATCATATGATCTGACAGACCTCCACATCGTCCTCTCACAGCCCTCATATCAGCAACCATTCCCATCATCGACCTCTCTACGAGCACGTAATCAATCAGGCTTCTTTCAACACGATCCCCGTTCCCTCTATACCATGTATATTTATGTGCATCTCTGTGTTTGAAATACGAGTTACAAATGCACAACCTCCTCTCCTGACACATATCCTTTAGTCTTTTCCCATTATCATTTTCTCCTGGTACTCCATAGCAACCCATTATGTCATCCTCAGGACCAGTGCCTACTCTTCCATTCATATCCCCCATCACAATCACTTTATAGCTCCTGGGCATTTCTCCCACTACTTCACCCAGCTCATCCCAAAACCTGTCTTTCTCTCTCTCACTCCTGTCCTCACATGGTGCATATGCTACAATCACTGCCACTTTCACCTTCTCAAACTTGAACTTGACATACATACATCTCGAGCTAACACATTTGTAGTCTCTCATTCCCCTCTGCCACACCTCATTCATCAACAAAGCAACTCCTTCCTTGCATCTTCCTGGCCCATTCATTCCCGATCTTACACACTTCACACTCTCCCACTCCTCCACTTCGCACTTATCATCTAATCATAATAATAATAACAACAAAGAGGAGGAGGAGGAGGAAAGAAAAAGAGAAAAATGTAAAGGTAGCCACCCCTTCCCCAATCTTGCTTCGTCAGGTTACCTTCGACGATCACCAGCCTTGAATGGAGAAGTCTGGGTCCAGCAGTGAGCCTAATGTGCACTGATGCAAACACAGAGAAACACACATGAAAGGACACCATCTAAAGCTCATCTGTCTTGCCCTCACTCTATACAACATTCAGTCATTTAATCACAATGTCTAATTTGGATTCACACACACACACACACACACACACACACACACACACACACACACACACACACGGCCATCATTCTTCTCCTAGATCTATCAACAGTGGTGTTCCTCAGGGCTCTGTCCTATCACCAACTCTCTTCCTTTTATTCATCAATGACCTTCTAAGCTGTACATCTAACCCTACCCACTCATACGCTGATGACTCCACCCTTCACCTTTCCATTCGGTTCCCACAACGTCCATCTCAGCAGTTACTTCAACAGACAAGGGTTGAGGCTATGGCACACCTAATGTCTGACTTGGCTCGTATCTCTGACTGGGGTAAAAATAATCTGGTTATTTTTAATGCATCTAAGACTCAGTTCTTACACCTATCAACCTGACAAAATCTTCCACAGGTATACCCACTAATATTTAGTAATATTCAGCTTAATCCTGCATCATCCTTGAACATGCTTGGGGTTTCATTTACTCGGGACTTATCTTGGAAAGATCATATTACATCTCTTGTAAAATCTGTTTCCAAGAGATTAGGTATGCTAAGCCGCCTCCGTTCTTTCTTTACCCCTGCACAACTGTTGACTCTATACAGGGGTTTTATCCGCCCCTGTGTGGAGTACAACTCTCATGTGTGGGGAGGCTCCCCACATACAGCTCTTCTCAACAGGGTGGAGTCAAAGGCTTTTTGTCTCATTAACTCTCCTCCTCTTACTGACTCCCTTCAACCTCTGTCTCTTCGCTGCACTGTTGCATCTTTATCTTTTTTCTATCGCTACTTTAATGGTCACTGCTCCTCTGAACTGTCTGCATGCATTCCTCCACCTCTATGACGGGTGCTATGCACCCGTCTGGCAGCAAACTCTCATCCCTTTTCTGTCCAACTCTCTAATGCATGAGTTAACCGTTACTCCCAGTCCTTCATTTATGCAACAAGTCAACTCTGGAATTGTCTCCCTCTGTCTGTATTTCCTGCTGCCTATGATCTCCAGTCTTTCAAATGCAGTGTGTCCAGGCATCTCGAAATGATCGGATCTTGAATTTGGCTCTCTATTGTATTTTGTTTCTCCCTTGGAGGAAACTGCTATTGCGAGCTCATGGCCTTTGGTTCCTTCTTCCTCGCAACACACACACACACACACACACACACACACACACACACACACAAATACATGAACCCACACCCTCAAACTGTAAGATCACAGAGGGAAAGGGAAAATGTGTGGAGGTTGTAAGTGAAACATGTTAACATTTTCTGAGGTTTCTCCCTTAGTTACTGATCAATTTTCACCAATTAAACACCATTTTTTTCAGAATTTAAAGAACAAATTGGGTACATTTTTAGAAGAATCCAATATTTTTTTTTTATTATAATTTTTTTGGTGTCCAATGCAAAATAGTGTGTTTTAATTAATTTCGACCTTCATTTTGGGGGGAAAATCCCCTTTTTGGAGTTTTGGGTAAGATTTTCAAAAGTGGGGTTATCCCCCGAAATCAAGATCAAAATTAATTTAAAACACGATATTTTGCATTATACTAACCTAACCCAACCTAGCCGACACAGACCGAGTGCACACGCCTGCACCAGCCAATAAGGCGCAACATTCATCTGCAACTAAGCGAGTGCCTAACCTAAGCCACTAAATGACTACCCCTACAAAATTCGATCCCCCAACTCAAACTACGCTTAAAAGGCAAGTCTTAGTTGGAATAATTGAGGGATGTAATATAATGAAAATCGGTAATGTTTGTTACTTCAAAAGTTATACCACAAATGGTTGCCAAATTTATTATTAAAACATTATGAGAAAATTAGGAAATCTGTAACTGAGTAGCCAACCAACAAGATTATACAAACAGGGCAGAAAATATTGTATGTATCCAATGAACATTTCCAACAAAATATGCGCCATGAAACACTGAACAAAATGCTTTTTTATGAATGAAAATCTGTCCAAAAATAAGCGAAAGTAATTTTTTCATCCAACTTTTTGTAATTTTACAGTGAAGAGAAGTTACATGTCACCTGTAGACCCTGGTACAGTTCTGGTGTTATTTTACAAGTTGCCAATATGAGGTTCAGGGATATTAACACCACAAACACATAATATAATACCTAACTCTTTCCAGTGGCTTTACATTGAGTGACAAGCCAAATGGTTTCCTGTAAGCCAAGAAACCATTTTCAATGCTGGGTGGTAACCATATAACCAAACCATACATGCTTCCTACGTGTCAACAAGTGGGTTGGTGGAGAGTTAGTGCCCCTCCCCATAAAACAAAAAACTCAAAAGTTAAATGGCCACCCCTTCTGGGATTGTGGGCTCTGGCAATAGATGGATAGATAGAACTCTATGGTAAGCATTCCACTGCAGCAGGTTAGGTTAGGTCCTGATAAATATACTACACAACCTGCGGGATGTATTGGCAACATGTGAAAATTTACCATACCGGTAGTGTATACTGTATAGAACCACCAGACACTCCATCACCAACACCAAGATAAATACCAAGCTTTTCTCACCTTCATGCCTATCGAATGTTCATATATGCAGTAAAAAAAAAAAAAAAAAAAAAAAAAGTCTACCTCATGCTATTTACGTTGTCACCTACAGCGTCAGGTACAATGATAGCAGAACCGCCAGTCACGAATCACCAAGATACTGTATATACCAAGTTTTGCTCACCTTCATGCCTATTAAAAGCTCCTCTATGCAAATAAAACAGTGAGGACCAGTCTGCATTTCACGGTATTCCATATATTTACTTAAAGAAACCTGTAAACTACGCCAATCACCTCAAGGCACCATGCTTCCTGCCTCTGATGCTCTGGCGGCCTTCTTCGCCCTAGTGACAAGCTACAGGTTCTCCATTCTCTTCTTGGCTGCCTTTCTTCCACGGCATAATTTTAATCACAAATACGTGTAACAATATCGGTAAAATGCCCCCCAAACTTCCCCACACAGGCTCAAGAGATACAGGACTCACTAACTCTTGTTGACATAGTTTTCTCTGATTCCTGCGACAAAGAGAACGTCACAGGGAGAACTAAAGAAAAAGAACCTGAAGAAAACCCATTTTATTTTTTTTATTTTTTTCCCCTATTGCATACGACTCGACGCGTGCTTTACAAGACTCCGGTGATAAAAGTGGCCAGAACACCTCCTTATAACTGAAATATTACACTAATATATACAAAAATACGACTCGACGCGTGCTTTACAAGACTCACGTGATAAAAGTGGCCAGAACACCTGCTTATAATTGAAATATTACACTAATATATACAAAAATACGAGGAGCATTCACACACACACACACACACACACACACACACACACAAACTAATTTATGGTCGAAAACTCACTCACAACCTCCCCTTAAGACACTATAATGGTTTTGTGTTGATGACAAAAACTTCAAAAAGTCCAGGATTAGCGGCCATGTTGGAGGGAAATGGCGCAAATATTCAAACGCCGTGCACAGCAAGTCTAAATAACCTTACACTTTAGTCATATAAAACGATAATAATGTCGAGAAAATGGTCTAGGTCTGCTCAGATAAAGAGTGATGGTCTGCCACCGAAAGATATAGGAAACATTATGCTATAAAAATTTAAATTAATGAAGATGATCTTACAATACAGGCAATTTATCCAATGACTAGTGTGTGCCAACGACAGCTTGCTTAGTTATCGTGAAATATTTTAACATTTAATCTATCTATCTATCTATCTATCAATCTACTGCCAGACGCATATAGAACTTTCTTATTCAGGGCATATAAACTTGCATTACTTACCTCAATGTACACAGAATGTTACTGGAGAGAACTTACAAGACCAAAGTGCACACACACCAGTGGTCTCGCGCGCGCGCGCACACACACACACACACACACACACACACACACACACACACACATTTAAGGATATGTATAATATAAATGGTTTAATACATGGGACAGTACGAGCTTGACTCATTCCTGTAAAGATGCAATTAGGTAGGAACGATTAGGTAACACACACACACACACACACACACACACACACACACACACACACACCGCTCGCTGGCGCAGTGGTAACGCTCTCGCCTAGCATCTGCTAAGACGGGGGTTCGCGCCTTGCTCGGGATGCGAAAAAGTTTCACTGACAAAGCGGGTGGTCACTGTCCTCCTTAAGCAAGAGGATGGGTGTGTGCGCGTGTGAAGGTCAAGGCTTTGCCATTAGATCGGACTATATGAGCTCTCAGCTCTCTTCCGGGAGGGTAAAATGCCGATGATCACAACCATCACGTGATCCTGATCGACTCGGTGAATTACACGTGAAATGAAATCAAACAATAATGAGACGAGCCTGATATCCATTTTTTCCCTTTGAGAATTCCGTCGCATGAAATTTAATGTCTTAGTTATGAGGCAGAAATGAGTCTCCTTGGTTACTAGTCAAATCTCTCGAGCATATATAGGCTTCCTTCACATCTATTTCATACAATACCCCTTTCCTGTTTTCTATGCAGTAATATCCTCCTGCACAAATTCTATCTATCTATCTATCTATCTATTGTCAGACGCCTTAATCCCGTTAGGGGTGGCCACAAACAAATCGCCTCCATTTTGCTCTGTCCTCTGCCATTTCATTGTCCTGCTCCCAGCTCACACCCCCCTCTCTCATATGCCTCTCCACTCCATCCCTCCATCTCATCCTTGGCTTCCCCCTCCCTCTCCTTCCCTCCACCTCACTCATACACTCTCCTCGTCAGTCTCACTCTCCATCCTCTCCACATGGCCAAACCGCCTCAATGTGTTTCTCCTAAAATACAAAAATTCAATAACTCCTTTTCGGTAATGTCCCTTTTTTGTAGTTCATTCTTGACGTTATCAGACAGCTTTTTGAAATATTGGAAAGGCCTATGATATCTAACACCTTGAGTTTGACCAAAAAAATTTACCCTGTGAAAAAAAAAAAAAAAAAAGATGGAAGGAATAAATAACAATGAGATCCTGGAAGTCAAAGGATGAAGGTAGAAAATGAAGGTAGAAAAAATGCTATCTATCTATCTATTGCCAGACGCCTCTATCCCGTTTGGGGTGGCCACAAACAAATCGCCTCCAAGTCGCCCTGTCCCCCGCCATTTCACTGCCCTGCTCCCAACTCACACCCCCCTCTCTCATATACCTCTCCACCCCATCCCTCCATCTCGTCCTCGGCCTCCCCCTCCCTCTTCCCCCCTCCACCTCACTCACATACACTCTCTTCGTCAGTCTTTCACCTTCCATCCTCTCCACATGGCCAAACCACCTCAGTGTGTTCCTCATAACGCTTCCTATCACATCCACATCCACACCACAACGCTCCTTTATATCCTCATTCGTCAGCCTGTCTCTCCATGTGACTCCACAGGCTCCTCTTAAATAACTCATTTCCACTGCTCTCACTCTTGGCTTGTGTCCTTCCAACAATGTCCAAGCTTCACTCCCGTACGTTAGAGTTGGTATCACAATACTGTCATGTAGTAACTTTTTCACTTCCATGCTCACTTCCCTGTTTCTTATCACTGCTTTCAAAGAACCAGCAACCTTTCTTCCCTGCTGTACCCTTTCAAGCACTTCACCCTCCAAACCTCCATCCTTACTCATCACACTACCCAAGTACTTAAACGTACTCACATTTTCCAATTCCTCACCATCCAACCTCGCTGTACATTCACTGACTTCACCTCTCTCAAAGACCATCACTTTACTCTTCCCTACATTCACCTTTAGATTCTGTTTCTTACACACTCTCCCAAACTCATCCACCAA
This sequence comes from Coenobita brevimanus, assembly GCF_032717465.1. NCBI lineage: Eukaryota > Metazoa > Arthropoda > Malacostraca > Decapoda > Coenobitidae > Coenobita > Coenobita brevimanus. The sequence continues at coordinate 601,592 of NC_137013.1, forward strand.
GCCTTGCAGCTCCCAAATGCATCTCCCAAAAATGCTTCTCCCCCAAAAAGTCAAACGAGAGAAAAAGTCTATCTATCTATCTATCTATTGCCAGACGCCTAGGAGTGGCCACAAACAAATCGCCTCCATGTCACCATGTGCCCCGCCAGTTCACTAACCTGCTCCCAGCTCACACCCCCTCTCTCATATACCTCTCCACTCCATCCCTCCATCTCATCGTTTGCCTCCCTCTCCCTCTCCCCCCCCCTCCATCACACTCACATACACTCTCCTCGTCAGTCTCTCACTCTCCATCCTCTCCACATGCCCAAACCACCTTAATGTGTTTCTCCTAACGCTTCCTATCACATCCACATCCACACCACAACGCTCCTTCACTTCCTTATTTGTCAGTCTGTCTCTCCATGTAACTCCACATCCACACCACAACGCTCCTTCACTTCCTTATTTGTCAGCCTCTCTCTCCATGTGACTCCACATCCACACCACAACGCTCCTTCACTTCCTTATTTGTCAGCCTCTCTCTCCATGTGACTCCACATCCACACCACAACGCTCCTTCACTTCCTCACTCGTCAGTCTGTCTCTCCATGTGACTCCACATCCACACCACAACGCTCCTTTATATCCTCATTCGTCAGCCTGTCTCTCCATGTGACTCCACAGGCTCCTCTTAAATAACTCATTTCCACTGCTCTCACTCTTGACTTGTGTCCGTCCAACAACGTCCAAGCTTCACTTCCATACGTTAGAGTTGGTATCACAATACTGTCATGTAGTAACTACTTCACTTCCATGCTCACTTCCCTGTTTCTTATCACTGCTTTCAATGTATATGATAATAAATAGTATAGATGGGCACTAACCAAAACGTGAGAAAAAATATATTATAATAAAAAAAAAATGGCC
>NC_137013.1:605000-612500 GCF_032717465.1 Coenobita brevimanus
CCGCCGCTTGAAGTACTGCCCCAGCATGAGGTTGGCCGTCTCCCTCGTCATACCCACCCCCACCCCCAGCACCAAGCCGTAGCTGGGGGATTAGGCAGGATTACAGGATTTAGAGAGATGACATTAGATAAGGGATGTGGGAGATTTAGATGGATTGGATAAGGGATGTGGGAGATTTAACTGGATTAGATCGTCTTCCTTGTCATCCTCACCCACACCCAGCACCAAACCGTAGCTGGGGGATTAGAAGGGGGATTAGGGGATTTAGGGGATTAGATTTACAGGATTTAAGGGGATTACATAAGGGATGTGGGAGATTTAGGTGGATTAGATAAGGGACTGGAAGAATGAACTGGATTTGCTTGTCTTCCTCTTCATGTCCACCCCCACCCCCAGCACCAAACCGTAGCTGGGGGATTACAGAGGGATTGGGTGGGATTAGAGAGGCACTGATTTGGCTTAAGGCGGATTTGAGTGAACTGGGTGGGATTACAGAGGGATTGGGTGGGATAAGAGAGGCACTGATTTGGCTTAAGGTGGATTTGAGTGAACTGGGTGGGATTACAGAGGGACTGGGTGGGTTTAGAGAGGCATTGGTTTGGCTTAAGATGGATTTGAGTGAACTGGGTGGGATTACAGAGGGATTGGGCGGGATAAGAGAGGCACTGATTTGGCTCAGGGTGGATTTGAATGAACTGGGTGGGATTACAGAGGGACTGGGTGGGATTAGAGAGGCACTGGTTTGGCTTAAGATGGATTTGAGTGAACTGGGTGGGATTACAGAGGGATTAGGAGAACTGGAAGGACTGGACACTGACTGGGGGAAAGATTAGAGTGATTAGTGGGCTTTATAACTAATTTAACAATGAAAATGGGACGAAGAGATCAGATATTAAAGTGGGATTAGTGGGATCAGAGCGGGATTAGTGAGATCAGAGTAGGATTAGTGTGGGATTAGAGTAGGATTAAAGTGCGATTAGGGTGGATTTAGAGTAGGATTAGAATGGGATTAGTGGGATTAGAGTAGGATTAGAATGGGATTAGTGGGATTAGAGTAGGATTAGAATGGGATTAAAGTAGGATTAAAATGGGATTAGTGGGATTAGAGTAGGATTATAGTGGGATTAGAATGGGATTAGTGGAATTAGAATGGAACTAGAGTAGGATTAAAGTGGGATTAGAGTAGGATTATAGTGGGATTAGTAGGATTAGAATGGGATTATTGGGATTAGAGTAGGATTAGAATGGGATTACTGGGATTAGAGTAGGATTATAGTCGGATTAGTAGGATTAGAGTAGGATTAGTAGGATTAGAATGGGATGGATTAGAGTAGGATTGGAGTGGGATTAAAGTGAGATTAGGGTGGGTTTAGAGTAGGATTAGAATGGGATTAGTGGGATTAGAGTAGGATTATAATGGGATTAAAGTAGGATTAGTGGGATTAGAGTAGGATTAGAGTAGAATTAAAATGGGATTAGTGGGATTAGAATGGGATTAGTGGGATTAGAATGGAACTAGAGTACGATTAAAGTGGGATTAGAGTACGATTATAGTGGGATTAGTAGGATTAGAGTAGGATTAGAATGAGATCAGTGGGATTAGAGTAGGATTAGAATGGGATTAGTGGGATTAGAGTAGGATTATAGTCGGATTAGTAGGATTAGAGTAGGATTATAGTCGGATTAGAATGGGATGGATTAGAGTAGGATTGGAGTGGGATTAAAGTGAGATTAGGGTGGGTTTAGAGTAGGATTAGAATGGGATTAGTGGGATTAGAGTAGGATTATAATGGGATTAAAGTAGGATTAGTGGGATTAGAGTAGGATTAGAATGGGATTAGAGTAGAATTAAAATGGGATTAGTGGGATTAGAGTAGGATTAGAATGGGATTAGTGGGATTAGAATGGAACTAGAGTAGGATTAAAGTGAGATTAGAGTACGATTATAGTGGGATTAGTAGGATTAGAATGAAATTAGTGGGATTAGAGTAGGATTAGAATGGGATTAGTGGGATTAGAGTAGGATTATAGTCGGATTAGTAGGATTAGAATGGGATTAGAGTAGGATTAAAGTGGGATTAGTAGGATTAGAGTGCGATACCAGTATTTACTACACTAATCCGCTATATAATCCACTCATACATATCTATATATTTTTAAAAGTGGATTACATTGCCATCTGACCCGTGGATTACAGAGAGAGAGAGAGAGAGAGAAAGAACCTGAGGAATATAGCACCCACCTGAGGAATATGAGAGAGAGAGAGAGAGAGAGAGAGAGAGAGAGAGAGTGAGAGAGAGAGAGAGAGAACCTGAGGACTATGGCACTCACCTGAGGAATATGAGAGAGAGAGAGAGATAGAGAGAGAGAGGAATATGGCACCCACCTGAGGAAATATGAGAGAGAGAGAGAGAGGAATATGGCACCCACCTGAGGAAATATGAGAGAGAGAGAGAGAGAGAGAGAGAGAGAGAGAGAGAGCAATATGGCACCCACCTGAGGAATATCTGGTGCAGGTGGAGGGCGAAGGACGCAAACAGCACCGCCAGAGCCATCACCAAACCGCCAATAACGGCCGTCAGTCGCGTGCTCTTACGGCGACAGAGACCCACAACGAGCGGCGCCGTGGCACGTGACACTGCCAGGCTGCACGACCCCACCCAACCTGGCAGCGAGAGAGAGAGAGGTTAGAGTACTGCTAGGGTTAACTCATGTAATTTCGTTTCTCTCCTTCCACTTCTACATTTCACTCTGCTCAGGAAAATAAATCTCTTGCTAGACGGATTAATGAAGGATTTATATCACACAAATCACCCAGAAAAATCCCCCCTTGCCTGAATAAATCGCCTAGATATGGGTGAAACGCAACGAAAAGCACATAAAACAGACGGAAAAGAACTATAGAGGGAATGGGTTATGTCTGGCTGGGTTAGGTTGGGTTTGACAGGTGTTTGGAGGTGTGTGGAGGTATGTAAGCTCCCTAACACCTTTTCCCAAGCGATTTATTTTGTTTATTACACCTTACTGTTCTCTTATGTTAAATAAATCCTTCCAATATCGCCATACTCTGCATAAAGCTCCCTAACACCTTTTCCTAAGCGATTTATTTTGTTTATTACACCTTACTGTCCTATTCTGTGTTATGTAAATCCTTCCAACATCGCCATACTCTGCATAAAGCTCCCTAGCACCTTTTCCTAAGCGATTTATTTTGTTTATTACACCTTACTGTCCTATTCTGTGTTACATAAATCCTTCCAATATCGCCATACTCTACACAAATAACATACAAAAGGATATTAACCAGCCATATCCGAAAATAAATCGGTACGGAAGAGGTGTTAGGGAACTTCCTTACCCTACCAGAATATGGGCCAAACAGAGAGGTAAGGTACACACACACACACACACACACACACACACACACATAAATAAACACACGCACACACACACTGTACTTTCAAATGTACACAAAACAGAATCCTTATATAACCGTAATATCTCTCTCTCTCTCTCTCTCTCTCTCTCTCACACACACACACACACACACACACACACACACATACACATACTGTACACACTCGCATATCCACACACACACACACACACACACACAAACTTTCCACTTACAAGCGCACACTCACAACACAAAGTTTCCTTACACACCCGCCGGTCTCTCTCTCTCTCTCTCTCTCTCTCTCAGGCAGACAGACAGACAATTAAAGAAAGGTCGGATATAGTAGTCCTATTATTATGAACACTGAGGCATTGTGAGGCTGTCAGTGAAGGAGGGAGGGAAGGAAGGAAGGAGGGAGGGAGAAAGAAGAGAGAGAGAGAGAGAGAGAGAGAGAGAGAGAGAGGGAGGGAGGGTGGGTGGAAGGAATGAAGGAAGCAAGGAAGGAAGGATGGACAGAAAAAAAAAGAGGAACGAGAAAGAGTGGATGAAAGAGGGAGGGAGGGAGGAGAGAGAGGAAGGAGGGAAGGATGGAAGGAAGGAAGGATAATAAACGGGAGGATAAGGTAGGAAAGTGGTAATAAGTGGAGAGAGAGAGAGAGAGAGAGAGAGAGAGAGAGAGAGAGAGGCATAAACTGGTGACTAACATAATGATCGAGTCACCTTCCTTTATTATTATTATTATTATTATTATTATTATTATTATTATTGTTATTATTATTATTATTATTATTATTATTATTATTATTTTTATCATCATCATCATTTACCTCCTATATATTAGTGTATTTCCATAACCTAATACGTTAACGACTTCCACTTCTTCGTGACTATCACCAACATACTTAATCCTGCATAGGGGATTTTTTTTAATAAGAAAGGGGTTCAAATAAATCCTTCATTAATCCCTTTACTAATAAAATAATAATAATAATAATAATAATAAAGTTTTCTTGTCTAAGTAAAAATAAAACGCCGTTGAAAGGAAAGGATTAGTCTCTCTCTCTCTCTCTTTTTTTTTTTCTCTCTCTCTCTCTCTCTTTTCTCTCTCTCTCTCTCTCTCTCTCTCTCTCTCTCTTAAAGTAGTGTGTTGCATTGAACAAAAAATATCAATAAATGCTGATATCCTACTTCCTGTGTAGGTAGGTAGGTAGGTAGGTAGGTAGGCAGGTAGGTTGGTGGGTAGGTAGGTAGGCAGACAGGTGGGTTGGTGGGTGGGTAGGTGGGTAGGTAGGTAGGTAGGTGGGTAGGTAGGTAGGTAAGTAGGTAGGAAGGTAGGTAGGTAGGTAAGTGGGTGGGTGGGTGGATGGGTGGGCAGGTAGGTAGGTAGGTAGGCAGGCAGGTAGGTAAGTAGGTCGGTGGGTGTGTAGGTAGGTAGGCAGGTAAGTAAATTAAACAAGTACAAAGGTATATATGTAAGTAGAAGTAGGTAGGTACGGTAGGTAGGTAGGTAGGTAGGTAGGGGGTGGTGGTGAGGTGGTTGAAGAAGTGGTAGGCTGTGCGAAAGGATGCGGGTTCAATTCCTGGTTTCGGCAGGTAAGAGAGAGAGAGAGAGAGAGAGAGAGAGAGAGAGAGAGAGAGAGAGAGAATATAATTAAACTCTCTCTCTCTCTCTCTCGGTTCAGATGTAATAATAGACTAGCACTAGAATATGATGCTAGTCACGAAGAAGTGCGGTGGAAATCGGAACTGTAGTACTGCCTTTTTCTGCCACTGAGCTACGTGAAATAAGCCGCAAAAGGACGAAAATCTGGGCCAAGTTAAAGTCTGTCTATATATCTATTGCCAGACGCCTTAATCCCGCAGGGGGTGGCCACAAACAAATCGCCTCCATGTCACCCTGTCCCCCGCCATTTCACTGCCCTGCTCCCAGCTCACACCCCTCTCTCTCATATACCTCTCCACTCCATCCCTCCATCTCATCCTTGGCCTCCTCCTCCCTCTCCCCCCATCCACCTCACTCACATAAACTCTCCTCTCTCATATACCTCTCCACTCCATCCCTCCATCTCATCCTTGGCCTTCCCCTCCCTCTCCCCCCCTCCACCTCACTCACATACACTCTCCTCGTCAGTCTTTCACTCTCCAACCTCTCCACATGGCCAAAAGTGAAAGTACTATAATCGAAATCCTCTCCCAGCCACACAGCCCCTGCCATCAGCCCTACAGGAAAAAGGAGAGAAGCAACAACACAATTTAGGGCCGAAAATACCTCAAGGAAATTTTATAAGACAGTAGAAAACAGAATTAAATGTGTAAATGATTTTTTTTTTTAAACAGACAGACCGGTAGAAACAGACAGCTTGGTAGATAGATAGATAGACGGATAGATAGATAGATAGGCAGATAGAGATAGACAGAAATAGACATATATTGAATGAATGGCTGTCATATGCATAGACACTGATAGACAGACAGATAGACTGACAAATAGATAAACAGAAAAGTAGATAGATAGAGATAGATAGATAGACAGATAGTGATAGACAGACTGATAGATATAGTTAGATTGACTGATTCATTAACATACAGATAAAAAGATATCGAGAGAGAGAGGGAGAGAGAGAGAGAGAGAGAGAGCCTTCCTTCCCTACCTCTGTCTTTCCATCACTTCCTTCCTCCTTCCCTCTCTCATTCCTTCTTTCCTTTACCCTTTCCTTCCTTCCTTCCTTCCATCCCTCCTTCCTTCCTTCCCTCCTTCATTCTTAGCATCTCTCCTTCCCTTTCAAATTTCCTCGCTCCCTCCCACTCTCTCTCTCCCTCTCTCACTCCTTCCTTCCTCCTTCCCTCCCATCGTTCTTCCTTCCCTTCCTCCTTCCTTCCTTCCCTTCTTCTCCCCCACTTACCTTCCTTCCCTCCCTTCCTTCATCATTCTTTCCATCTCTTCCTCTCACTTTCATACCTCACTCCCTCCTTCCTTCCCTTTTTCTTTCCTTCCTTCCTTCCCTCTTTCCTTTCTTCCTTCCCTCCCTCTTTCCTTCCTTCCTTCCTTCCCTCTTTCCTTCCTTCCATCCCTCTTTCATTCCTTCCTTCCTTCCCTCTTTCTTTCCTTCCTTCCTTCCCTTTTTCTTTCCTTCCTTCCTTCCCTTTTTCTTTCCTTCCTTCCTTCCCTCTTACTTTCTTTCCTTCCTTCCCTCTTTCTTTCCTTCCTTCCCTCTTTCTTTCCTTCCTTCCTTCTCTTTTTCTTTCCTTCCTTCCTTCCCTCTTTCTTTCCTTCCTTCCTTCCCTCTTTCTTTCCTTTCTTCCTTCCCTCTTTCTTTCCATCCTTCCTTACCTCTTTCCTTCCTTCCTCCTCTTCCTTCCTTCCTTCCCTCTTTCCTTCCTTTCCCTCTACTTTCCTTCTTTCCTTCCTTCCTTCCTTCCCTCTTACTTTCCTTCCTTCCTTCCCTCTTCTTTCCTTCCTTCCTTCCCCCTCTTTTATCCATCCTTCTCTCCCTCTTTCATTCCTTCCTTTCTTCCCTCCATCCTTCCTTCCTTCCCTCCTTCCGTTCCTCTGTACAGTGACGACTGAGAACAAGAGAAGTACATTTCTCCTCTCTCTCTCTCTCTCTCTCTCTCTCTCTCTCTCTCTTCTACTAATGTTTGTCTGTCTGTCTTTTTCTGGATCAGTGAGTGGGAAAATGGATTCTCTCTCTCTCTCTCTCTCTCTCTCTCTCTCTCTCTCTCTCTCAGTCTCTCTCTCTCTCTCTCTCTCTCTCTCTCCCTCTCTCTCTCTCTCTCTACGAGCATATATCTGTATTTTATAGGTACCGCTATACAAATGACAAAAAAAGTGAACAAATGAAAAAATGAAAAAATAATGAAATAAAAAAATGAAAAAAAATGAATGAAAAACAGAAAATGAAAAATTATAAATGGAAAAAATAAGAATGAAATGAAAAAATTGAAAAAATGAAAAATAAAAAATGAAAAAATAAGAGGGAAAAAATAAATAAAAAAAGGGGAAAATGAAAAATGGGAAAAAAAATTAGGCAAAGAAAATTACACATGAAAAAATGAAAAACGAGAAAAATGAATAAATAAAAAATGAAATGAAAATGAAAAAA
>NC_137013.1:620000-622500 GCF_032717465.1 Coenobita brevimanus
CTGCCAAAATTATGGATACCCTTCTCGTAATTCTCTCTCTCTCTCTCTCTCTCTCTCTCTCTCTCACCAAAACATATATATATATATATATATATATATATATATATATATATATATATATATATATATATATATATCTCCTCTTAGAAATCCATTCCCACCAAACCCATGTATATCTTTTCCAAATCTCTCTCTCTCTCTGAGCAATCCAGCCCCGCTAAAACCTCTCTCCCTCTCTCTCTCCAAATTCAAACCCTCCCAACGGCCAAATCGCCAGCCAATCAGAGCCTACCTATCTATCTATTGCCAGACGCCTTAATCCCTTATACATGGTGGCCATAAACAAATCGCCTCCACGTCACCCTGTTCCCCGCCATTTCACTCAGCGCCAATGTCAACAAATGGCTGCGTTCTGATTGGCTGCTGAGGCGAGAGAGGTCGATTGTGATTGGGTGCTGAGCAAGGGGCGATAAAAGCTGGATTCTGATTGGCTGAGAGAGAGAGAGAGAGAGAGAGAGAGAGAGAGAGAAAGAGTACCTATATCCTCTCATTTTTTCCTCTTCGATGGTTATGTATGGTTCTGTTTTGACCTCTCTCTCTCTCTCTCTTTCTTTCTCTCTCTCTCTCCAGTATCCACACCGCAATATCCTACCGCCTGACCCGCCTCTCTTTAATTCTCTCTCGCTGTCAATATCCTTGCTTTAATTTCTCACACACTCAGCCTCTAACACCAGGACTTTGGTGGAAATATACAGGTGAGCTGGACTGACCTCTCTCTCTCTCTCTCTCTCTCTCTCTCTCAAAATTTTCCTTCATTCCTATTCCAATCTCTCTCTCTCTCTCTCATTTATCCATTCATTTACTTATTTATAAAAAATAAATAAAAATAAACAGGAATAGAGGAAGGAAGGAAGGAAGGAAGGATGAAAGGAAGGAAGGAAGGATAGAAGGATGGAAGGAAGGAAGGAAGGGAAGGAAGGATGAAAGGAAGGAAGGAAGGATAGAAGGATGGAAGGAAGGAAGGATGGAAGGAAGGAAGGAAGGAACGACGGAGGGAAGGAAGGAAGGAAAGGAAGGACGGCAGGAAAGAAGGAAGCAAGGATGGAAGAGAAAGGAAAGAAGAAACGAAGAGGAAGGAAGTGTGAAAGGAAGGAAGGAAAGGAAGAATGAAAGAAGGAAAGGAAGTGAGCAACAGATGGAAGGAAGGAAGGAAAGAAGGAAGGATGGAAGGAAGGAAGAAAAGAAGGAAGGAAAGACGGAAGGAAGGATGGCAGGAAAGAAGGAAGCAAGGGATAAGAGGGAAGGAAGTAAGGAAAGAAGGAGTGAAATAGAGGAGGAAGGAAGAGAAAGGAAGGAAGGAAGGAAGGAAGTGTGAGGGAGGGAGGGATGCAAGAATGAAGGAAAGAATCAGTAAGCAACAGATGGAAAGAAGGAAGGAGGGAAGGAGTGAAGGAAGCAAGAAGAGAAGGAAGGAAGGAAGGAAGGAAGGAGCGTAGGAGTGTTTAGTACCAGGTCGTCTATTACTACCCACCCAAGGGAGCATTTGAGGGAGGGAGGGAGGGAGGGAAGGAGGGAGGGAGGGAGAGAGATAGATAGCCATACTGATAGATAGCTAGGGGGGGAGATAGGGGGGATAGACGCAGATAGATATAAGGGTAGATAGAAAGCAGTGGAAAGGAAATCAAACAACCCTATTGGTCTTGTCGAGGTTAAGTAAAGTCTATCAATTAAAGACAAGGATAGGAGGGGGCAGCAAGGCTCTCCCCCACCCACCTTACCCTCCAACCCAACCCGGCAGGAAATAGTGAGAAAGACCACCATACAGCATAGAAAAACAGTTGAGGAAATTTTATAGGAAAGACGGAAAGGAAAACGTAAATTCTATTTATCTATCTATCTATTGCCAGACGCCTTAATCCCGTAAGGGGTGGCCACAAACAAATCGGCTCCATGTCGCCCTGTCTCCCGCCATTTCACTGTCTCGCTCCCAGCTTACGCCTCCCTCTCTCATATACCTCTCCACTCCATCCCTCCATCTCATCCTTGGCCTCCTCCTCCCTCTCCCCCCCCTCCACCTCACTCACATGCATTATCCTCTCTCATATACCTCTCCACTCCATCCCTCCATCTCATCCTCGGCCTCCTCCTCCCTCTCCCCCATCCACCTCACTCACAAACACTCTCCTCGTCAGTCTCTCACTCTCCATCCTCTCCACATGGCCAAACATATATTCTATACTAATTAATTTACAAGGGAAATTTAAGGACCATATCACCTTAATTTGGCCCAGATTTTCGTCCTTATGCACCCTCTCAAAGCTCAGTGATAGAGAGAGAGAATACCGCAGCTCTACATCCCTTCCACAGCACTTCTTCGTGACTAGCATCATATCCCAGTGTCAATGTCTTGCCTCAACTCAGCACTCACGATGGACAGGTGCCAATTTTAGGCCAAGTTTGTGTGTGTGTGTGTGTGTGTGTGTGTGTGTGTGTGTGTGTG
>NC_137013.1:632500-637500 GCF_032717465.1 Coenobita brevimanus
CCTCTCTCTCTCTCTCTCTCTCTCTCTCTCTCTCTCTTTCGTTCCCTCTCCCTCCTCTTTCCTTCCTTCCTTCTCTCTCTCTCTCTCTCTCTCCCTCCCTCCCTCTCGCTCGCTTTCCTTCCCTCTCCTTCCTCTCTTTCCTTCCCTCCCTCTCCATTCTTCCTTCCCTCCCTCACCATTTCTCCCTCCCTCCCTCTCTATCCCTCCTTCCCTCCCTCTTTCTCCATCTATCCCTGTTTTTCTTCTTCCTTCCTCCCTTCTTTCTCTCCCTCCCTCTCTCCATCCATCCATTAGCTCCTTTTCCTCCTCCTCCTCCCTATCTTCCTCCATCTCTTCATATTTCTCTCTCTCTCTCTCTCTCTCTCTCTCTCTAATTATCAATCTATCTCCTATACATTTTCTCTTTCTCCCTCTTATCTCTTCCTACTGAAACTCTCTCTCTCTCTCTCTCTCTCTCTCTCTCTCTCTCTCTCCGGGTAGTGACAGGGTAGCCATCACACTCTCTCACTTCTGATATATAAATTAAAATACATATCTAATACAGTTATCTTCCTGTCTCTTTTTTTTCTTTTCAGGAGCGTGGGAATATACATACATACACAATTCATATACGTACATACACACAATTCACACACGTACATACACACATACAAACATAACACACAAATAATACACACATATGACTTACACACATAATACGCACATAAATACACACACACATACATGATCCACACACATACATTATGCACACACCTACATAATACACACATATGACATACACACATAAGCACATAAATACATACACACATACATGATCCACACACATACATTATGCACACACATACATAATACACACACACATGCATAATACACACACATACATAACACACAAGCAAAATACACATACATACACACATTTATACATACATAAGACATTTATATACATAATACACACACATACATAATACACATACATATACACACACACACACACACATACATAAAATGCAGACACTTACACACACACATACTCGTACATAATACTCATATATAACACACACATACATAACGCACACATACACACATTTATACATACATAATACACACACACAAATAACACACACACACGCATTTATACATACATAATACACACATACCTGTACATACTTAACACACACACACACACACACACACACACACACACACACACACACAGTACTCACAGGCGTCCATGGCCCTGTGGTGGGGCAGATGATGCAGTAAGTCGGTCAGCAGAACACCGAAGGAGAACTGAAGACCGGAAGTGAGCACGTGCACGACAAACACGCACGCGCACACCAGCCACCCCCAACCGCCTGTAACGGAAAAATTGGACCGTTAAATTTAAAACAGGAGGCGGGAATTTTGAAAGGAATCCGTTTTCTTTGTCATTATTTCGTTTTTTGGGGGTACTGTCCATTTGTTAGATGATTATATGGTTTGTTTGTTTGCCTCTCTCTCTCTCTCTCTCTCTCTCTCTCTCTCTCTCTCTCTCTCTACCTGTGTTTCTGTCTGTCTGTCTGTCTCTCTGCCTGCCTGCCTGCCTCCCTTTCTGTCTGTCTATCTAACTGTCTGTCTGTCTGTCTGTCTGTCTGTCTCTCTCTCTCTCTCTCTCTCTCTCTATCTATCTATCTACCTGTGTGTCTGCCTGTCTGTCTCTCTCTCTCTCTCTCTACCTGCCTACCTACTCACCAAATCATCTATCAATGTTAAATTATCACTATAACTTTACATCGATCTATCTATCTATCTATTTATCTATCTATCTATACTAATCGCACTAACCTACCTACCTACCTACTTACCTACCTACCTACCTTCATACCTACCTACCTAATCTTTGTCCCTTCAATTCATGCTGCCTCTCTCTCTCTCTCCCTCTCCCTCTCTCTCTCTCTAATACCCTCCTTTCATGTCGCTCCCAGATTTTCTCTCCACCACCTGTCTCTCTCCCTCTCGTATTTTTCCTTCCTCTCTCTCTCTCTCTTTCTCTAATGTCCTCCTTTCATGTCTCCCTCCCTCTCTCTCTCTCTCTCTCCAATGTCCTCCTTTCATCTCTCTCTCTCTCTCTCTCTCTCTCTCTCTCTTTCTCTAATGTCCTCCTTTCATGTCTCCCTCCCTCCCTCTCTCTCTCTCTCTCTTTCTCTCCCTCTCTCTCTCTTTCTCTAATGTCCTCCTTTCATGTCTCCCTCCCTCTCTCTCTCTCTCTCTCTCTCTTTCTCTAATGTCCTCCTTTCATGTCTCCCTCCCTCTCTCTCTCTCTCTCTAATGTCCTCCTTTCATGTCTCCCTCCCTCTCTCTCTCTCTCTCTCTCTCTTTCTCTAATGTCCCCCTTTCATGTCTCCCTCCCTCCCTCCCTCTCTCTCTCTCTCTCTCTCTCTCAAACACTTCAATCCTCTTACCACTGATTCCAGCTCGCTATTATCCTTCATCTATCTATCTATCTATCTATCTATCTGCCTTGTAACTATCTATCAAACAAAATCTAACTGTATCAAAATTATCCATCCTTTCCATATCTAAGAAATCTCTCTCTCTCTCTCTCTCTCTCTCTCTGTATCTATCTATCTATCAATCAATCTATCTATCTATCTATTTAAGTGCAACTGTTGGAAATAGTTTACAATCTTCCTTACATCATCCCCTCCTTCCCCTCCCTCTCTCTCTCTCTCTCTCTCTCTCCCTCTCTCTCTCTCTCAAGGGGTCCAACTAACAAGGCTTATTCCAGTCTGTAACACAACTTCCTCTCTTTCTTCTTCCTTTGCGTTTGTTGTTCCTCTCTCTCTCTCTCTCTCTCTCTCTCTCTCTCTCTCTCTCTCTCTCTCTCTCTCACTGCTTGTCTGTCCCTGTCTGTCTGTCTGCCTGCCTCTGTCTCCGTGTGTCTGTCTCTTTGTCTGTCTGTATCTCTCTCTCTCTCTCTATCTATCTATCTCTCTCTCTCTCTCTTTCCAAGCTGACCTAATCTTACTATCTTTATATTCACATCAGTAACACGGCTTAAAAACTAAAACGCAGTGCTAGTCACGAAGAAGTGCCGTGGAATGGATGTGGAGCCGCAGCATCGCCATCTCTACCACTGAGCTACGTGAAATACACCGAAAAACAACGAATTTCATGGAACACAAAATTTACGATTAAAATACACGTGAATATGAAGGTGTCACGTGAAAAATAAACCGCTAAAGAGAAGTTGCTAAGTGTCACGTGCAAAATAAACCGCTCAAATAAACAGCTAAAGAGAAGATGCTAAGTGTCAGGTGAAAAATAAACCGCTAAAGTTGCTAAGTGTCCATCCATCATCCAATCCTACACTTCCCCATGAGGAGCGTAGGAGCCCGGGGCTAGGCAGCTGGTCCTGACATTTAAGATGAGAGTGACCAGCCTCACTCATCCCTGAGTGGCATTACGTGAGCAATAAACCCCAACCACCCCATGGATATAAACCTTCACCGGCTCAATCCGATTGGAGCGCCTTAATTACCCACTAAACCACCAGGCGCCATAATTTGGTTATATGGTTACCACCCAGCGTAGTAAATGGTTTCCTGATGTACAGGAAACCATTTGGCTTGTCACTCAGTGTAAAGTCACCCACAGGCAGAAGGAAAAGGAAAGAATGAAGGAAAGAAAGACAGAAGAGGGAGTGTAAAGTCACCCGTAGGCAGAAGGAAGAGGAAAGAATGAAGGAAAGAAAGACAGAAGAGGGAGTGTAAAGCCACCCACAGGCAGAAGGAAGAGGAAAGAATGAAGGAAAGAAAGACAGAAGAGGGAGTGTAAAGTCACCCACAGGCAGAAGGAAGAGGAAAGAATGAAGGAAAGAAAGACAGAAGAGGGAGTGTAAAGTCACCCACAGGCAGAAGGAAGAGGAAAGAATGAAGGAAAGAAAGACAGAAGAGGGAGTGTAAAGTCACCCACAGGCAGAAGGAAGAGGAAAGAATGAAGGAAAGAAAGACAGAAGAGGGAGTGTAAAGTCACCCACAGGCAGAAGGAAGAGGAAAGAATGAAGGAAAGAAAGACAGAAGAGGGAGTGTAAAGTCACCCACAGGCAGAAGGACGAGGAAAGAATGAAGGAAAGAAAGACAGAAGAGGGAGTGTAAAGTCACCCACAGGCAGAAGGAAGAGGAAAGAATGAAGGAAAGAAAGACAGAAGAGGGAGTGTAAAGTCACCCACAGGCAGAAGGAAGAGGAAAGAATGAAGGAAAGAAAGACAGAAGAGGGAGTGTAAAGTCACCCACAGGCAGAAGGAAGAGGAAAGAATGAAGGAAAGAAAGACAGAAGAGGGAGTGTAAAGTTACCCACAGGCAGAAGGAAGAGGAAAGAATGAAGGAAAGAAAGACAGAAGAGGGAGTGTAAAGTGACCCACAGGCAGAAGGAAGAGGAAAGAATGAAGGAAAGAAAGACAGAAGAGGGAGTGTAAAGTTACCCACAGGCAGAAGGAAGAGGAAAGAATGAAGGAAAGAAAGACAGAAGAGGGAGTGTAAAGTCACCCACAGGCAGAAGGAAGAGGAAAGAATGAAGGAAAGAAAGACAGAAGAGGGAGTGTAAAGTCACCCACAGGCAGAAGGAAGAGGAAAGAATGAAGGAAAGAAAGACAGAAGAGGGAGTGTAAAGTCACCCACAGGCAGAAGGAAGAGGAAAGAATGAAGGAAAGAAAGACAGAAGAGGGAGTGTAAAGTCACCCACAGGCAGAAGGACGAGGAAAGAATGAAGGAAAGAAAGACAGAAGAGGGAGTGTAAAGTCACCCACAGGCAGAAGGAAGAGGAAAGAATGAAGGAAAGAAAGACAGAAGAGGGAGTGTAAAGTCACCCACAGGCAGAAGGAAGAGGAAAGAATGAAGGAAAGAAAGACAGAAGAGGGAGTGTAAAGTCACCCACAGGCAGAAGGAAGAGGAAAGAATGAAGGAAAGAAAGACAGAAGAGAGAGTGTAAAGTCACCCACAGGCAGAAGGAAGAGGAAAGAA
>NC_137013.1:640000-660000 GCF_032717465.1 Coenobita brevimanus
GTGGTGATGATGATGGTGATGATGATGATGATGATGATGATGGTGATGATGATGATGATGATGATGATGGTGATGATGATGATGATGGTGATGATGATGATGATGATGATGATGATGGTGGTGGTGGTGATGATGATGATGATGATGATGATGGTGATGATGATGATGATGATGATGATGGTGATGATGATGATGATGATGATGGTGGTGGTGGTGATGATGATGATGATGATGGTGATGATGATGATGATGATGAAGAGGAGGAGGAGCATGGTGATGATGATGATGATGATGATGATGATGATGATGATGATGATGATGAAGATGAAGAAGAAGAGGAAGACGAAGGAGGAGGAGGAGGAGGAGGAGGAGGCAGAAGAAGAGGAGGAGGAGGAGAAGGAGGGCTAACTATGCTATGGCTACGTAATTCAATGGTAAACTTATTCATTTTTTCCGCTTGTTGTAGGCTGGGATGGAGGCGATTTGTTTGTGGCCCCCCCTTTACGGGATTAAGGCGTCTGGCAATAGATAGATAGATATATTATTCTATACCCAATCTATAGGGAATTATATATATTAGAATGATGGGTGAATTTTGAGTGTTAAAAAAATGAATTAATTTGATTTTAAGTACAGTAGTAACAGAGAGGATTAGTGTAGGGTGGGACATGGAGGGCTAAAACACACACACACACACACACACACACACACATACACACATACATACACACATATACAACATACATACATACATACACATACATACACACACATACATACATACATACACACATACACACACACAACATACACATACATACATAAACAACACACACATACACACACACACCATACATACATACACAACATACCTACAAATACGCACATACACAACAAACCTACACACACACACAACATACACTTATACACACACATATACACAACATACACTTATACACACACACATATACACAACATACACTTATACACACACACATATACACAACATACACTTATACACACACACACACATACACAACATACACTTATACACACACACATATACACAACATACACTTATACACACACACATATACACAACATACACTTATACACACACACATATACACAACATACACTTATACACACACACATATACACAACATACACTTATACACACACACATATACACAACATACACTTATACACACACACATACGCAACATACACACACACACACATACACAACATACACTTATACACACACACATACACAACATACACACACACACTCATACACAACATACAACATACACACACACACACACACACACACACACACACACACACACACAGAAAATTAATCAGATGAATATAGTTATAGACAGATATAAACAGTAGATAGATAGAACGAAAGACAGACAGACAGACAGATGCCAAGAGACAGATGCAGGAAAATAGACAGGCGATAGATAGACAGACGGGTATAAAGATAGATAAAGATAGATAGCAACAGATACACACAGACATACATTCAAATTGATTCAGGAAAAAATAGATAGGAATATAGATAGATACAAAGATAGATATGCAGAGAGATAGACAGCTAGGCAAACAGATACAAAGATATTTAGAGATAGACACTTTCAGATAGATAAACAGATAGATAAAGACAGGTAGCAGCTGACTGGGCAGGTACGCTTCCGGTCGATATCTTGGCCTTGTTGCCTTAAGATGTGAACTAGCTCTCTCTCTCTCTCTCTCTCTCTCTCTCTCTCTCTCTCTCAGTCTGTCTGTCTGCCTCTCTCTCTCTCTTTCTGTCTGTCTGTCTGTCTCTCTCTCTTCTGTCAAGATTAATTTACTGTTTTTTTTAATGAAGGAAGGAAGGATGGAAGGAAGGAAGGAAGGATGGAAGGAAGGATGGAAGGAAGGAAGGAAGGATGGAAGGAAGGAAGGAAGGATGGAAGGAAGGAAGGAAGGAAGGATGGAAGGAAGGAAGGAAGAAAGGAAGGATGGAAGGAAGGAAGGAAGGAAGGATGGAAGGAAGGAAGGATGGAAGGAAGGAAGGAAGGAAGGAAGGATGGAAGGAAGGAAGGAAGAAAGGAAGGAAGGAAGGAAGGATGGATGGAAGGAAGGAAGGATGGATGGATGGATGGATGGATGGAAGGAAGGATGGAAGGAAGGAAGGATGGAAGCAAGGATCGAAGGAAGGAAGGGAGGATGGAAGGAAGGATGGATGGAGGGAAGGAAGGAAGGAAGGAAAGAAGGAAGGCAGAATGAGAGAAGGAAGGGAAGAAAGCAGATGGACTGTAAGGATGGAAGGAAGGAGGAAAGGAGAGATATTCAGAAGGGAGGGAAGGAGGGAGGGAAGGAGGAAAGGAGAGATAATCAGAAGGGAGGGAGGGAGGGATGGAAGGAGGGAAGGAGGAGGAGGGGGAAGGAACTGAAGGAGAGAGGATGGAAGGAAGAAGAGAGGGAAGGAGGAAGGATGGAAGAAAGAATGACAGTAATGAAGGAGGAAAGAAAAAGAAGGAAGGAAGGAGGGAAGGAAGAAAGGAAGGAAGGAGGGAAGAAAGGACAGAAGGAGGGAGGGAAAGAAGGAAAAACGGGAGAGAAGAGGATGGAGAGAGGGATGAGGAATCGATGGAGAGAGAGAGAGAGAGAGAGAGAATCTAACGCGCTCTCTCTCTCTCTCTCAACAGGTGGACGAGGTATGTATGTATATATGTATGTATGTATGTATGCGAGAAGGCTTCAATGTATCAATATATTATGTACGTTTGTGTGCATGTGCGGGTATGTATGTATGTATTTATGTATGTATGTAGCCTATGTAGGTATGTATGTATGTATTAATGTATGTATGTAGCCTATGTACGTATCTACTGTATGTATGCATGTATGTATGTATGTATCTATGTATGCATGTATGTATGTATGTATGAAGCTTTGTATGTGAGTATGCATGTACGTATTGTATGCATGGAAGTATGTATGTATGTATGTATGTATATGTACGTATATATGTATGTACGTATATATGTACGTATATGCATGTATGTATGTACGTATATATGTATGTACGTATATGTATGTACGTACGTATGTATGCTTTCCTAAACGTTTCCCGGCCCAGAGCGGGATCGATCCTCCGTGCTTACAGATTGCAGACCACCAGCGTTGTGTGTGTGTGTGTGTGTGTGTGTGTGTGTGTGTGGTTGTGTGTGCGTGTGGATGTATGTGTGCAGGTGTATGTATGTGCATGGATTCATGGTTGTGTGTGTGTGAATGTGTATGTATGTATGTGTGTACGGCTGTGTGCACGTGTGGCTGTGAAGGTGGCAGGTGTGTATGTATGTGTGTATGGATGCATGGTTGTGTGTATGTGTATGGATGGAATGAAGGAAGGAAGGAAGGAAAGAAGGAATGAAGGAAAGGAAGGAATGAAGGAAAAGAAGGAAGGAAGGAAGGAAGGAAAGAATGAATCAATGAAGGAAGGAAAGAATGAATCAATGAATGAATGAAGGAAGGAAAGAATGAATCAATGAATGAATGAATGAAGGAAGGAAGGAAGGAGGGAAAGAAAGAATGAATGAATGAATGAAGGAAGGAAAGAAGGAAAGAATGAATCAATAAATGAATGAAAGAAAGAATGAAGGAAGGAAGGAAGGATGGAAGGAAGGAAGGAAAGAAACAACGAAAGAATGAATGAATAAATGAATGAATGAAGGAAGGAAGGAAAGAAAAAGAAAGAAAGAATGAATGAATGAATGAATGAAGGAAGGAAGGAAGGAAGAACGGATGGATGGATGGATGGATGTCAGTATGTATGTATTTATGCGTGTGTGTGTGTATGTATGTATATATGTATGTACGTATGTATGTATGTATGTGTAGCAGCGTTCGTGTAAGTAAAGGACATGTACACTAAATCTGAAAATTAATTAAGGTGTGTGTGTGTGTGTGTGTGTGTGTGTGTGTGTGTGTGTGTGTGTGTGTGTGTGTGTGTGTGTGTGTGTGTGTGTGGGGAGAATATTTCACCCCTTCAGACCGAGAACTTCCCTTATTCTTCCTACTGTCTATCTATCTATTAATCTATCCACCTATCTATCTATCTATCCTACCTTCCGCCATCAAGCTGCCCTCTCTCCAACTCACCCCTCTCCCCCCCAGCCCTGCATCTCATCCTCGGTCTCCCCCTCCCCCTCACTCAGAACTCTCCTAGTCAGTCTCTCCTACAGATTTTTTGGAAGCTATATCTAATCCTTTCATTAAAGAAAAAATATACCACAGGATAGATAGATAGATAGATAGAGAGACAGACAGACAGACAGACAGATACGGTAGATAGATAGATAGATAGAGAGAGAGAGAATGTGGATAGATATAGAGCCATAGGTAGAGAGAGAGAGAGAGAGAGAGAATGTGGATAGATATAGAGCCATAGGTAGAGAGAGAGAGAGAGAGAGAGAGAGAGAGAGAGAATGTGGATAGATATAGAGCCATAGGTAGAGAGAGAGAGAGAGAGAGAGAGAATGTGGATAGATATAGAGCCATAGGTAGAGAGAGAGAGAGAGAGAGAGAGAGTGAGACAGATAGACACAGATAGATAGAAAGATAGATAGATAGACAGTGAGACAGATAGACAGACAAACAGACAGATGGATAGATCGATCAACTGATAAACTGACAGATAAAGATAGACAGACAGACAGACAGACAGACAGGGAGACCCAGACAGATTGTGAGATAGACAGATGAAGACAGATAGATAGACACAGACAGTTGCAATGAACAACTATCTCACATTCACTTTCCTTGAGAGAGAGAGAGAGAGAGAGAGAGAGAGAGAGAGAGGATAATTACACGTGACAAATGATCGTAAGTAAATCAATGCTCACCTAGATGGTACTCTGACCTTGGCCCTGTAAGTAGGTAGGTAGGTAGGTAGGTAGGTAGGTAGGTAGGTAAGTAGGTAGGTAGGTAGGCAGGTAAGTAAGTAGGTAGGTAGGTAGGCAGGTAGGTAGGTAGGTAGGTAGGTAGGTAGGTAGGTAGGTAGGCAGGTAAGTAGGTAGGTAGGTAGGCAGGTAAGTAGGTAGGTAGGTAGGCAGGTAAGTAGGTAGGTAGGTAGGTAGGCAGGTAGGTAGGTAGGTAGCAAGGAAATACAGAAGGAAAAAATGAAGGAAGGAAGGAAGGCACGTATGTATGTATGTATGTAGGAACGCATGAATGTATGCATGTATGTATGCATGTGTGTATATATGTATGTATGTATGCATGCATGTATGTATGTATGTATGTATGTATGTATGTATGTATTTATGTGTATGATGTATGTATGATGTATTTATGTATGTATGTATGTGGTTGGTGGGTGGGTAGATGCGAGAGAGAGAGAGAGAGAGAGAGAGGTATAGCAATCAATCTGAGGATGATCGGGAATAACCTCTCTCTCTCTCTCTCTCCCTCCCTCCCTCTCTCTCTCTCTCTCTCTCTCCCTCTCTCTCTCTCTCTCTCTCATTTAATTCAAGGAAGGAGGGAAAGGGAAGAAAGAAGGAAGAGAGGGAGGGAGGGAGGGAAACTGAGTGAAAAGAGTATATGAATGAAGGAAGGAAGGAAGAGAAGGAAGGAAGGAAAATAGGAAGGAAGGAAGGTCGGAGGAAGAGGAAGAAGGAGAGACAAAAGTAAAAGATGAGTAAGGAAATAAAGGAGAGAGTTAGGAAAGGATGGAAGGAAAGAGAGAAAGAAGGAAGGAGGGAAGGAAGGAAAGACGGAAAGATAGAATTAAGGAAGGAAGGAGGGAAGGAAGGAGAGAAAGAAGGAGGGAAGGAAGGAGAAAGAAGGAGGGAAGGAAGGAGAGAAAGAAGGAGGGAAGGAAGGAGAGAAAGAAGGAGGGAAGGAAGGAGGGAAGGAAGGAGGGAATGAAGGTAGGATTGATGAAATGAATGAAGGAATCAATGAATAAGGATAGAGACGGAAAGAATGAATGAATGAATGAAGGAAGGAGGGAAGGAATGAAAGATGGAGGGAGGAAAGGGGAGATGGAAGGAGTGAATTAGGATAGAGGGAAGAAGGGAAGGAAGGAGGAGGGAAGGAAGGGAGGAGAGAAGGAAGGAAGGAAGGACAGGGCTATAAGGAGGCTGTGACAGTCAATTAAACGAAGTGTAATTATATCTTGAGACCAGGGAAGGAGGGAGGGAAGGAGGGAGGGAAGGAGGGAGGGAAGGAGGGAAGGAAGGAAGGAGGGAGGGAAGGAAGGAGGGAAAGAGGGAAAGAAGAATAATGCAAGGAGAGAAAGAAGGAGAGAGGGAGACAGGGTAGGAAGAAGAGAGGATAAGAAGGAAGGAAGGAAGGAGAAAAGGAATGGAAGGAGAAGAAGAAAGTGGGAGGAAGGAAGGAAAAATGGCAGGAGAAAGACAGAGGGAAGGAAGGGAAGGAAGGAACGAAGGAGGAAAGGAGGGAAGGAAGAAGAGAAGGAACGAAGGA
Organism: Coenobita brevimanus; assembly: GCF_032717465.1. NCBI lineage: Eukaryota > Metazoa > Arthropoda > Malacostraca > Decapoda > Coenobitidae > Coenobita > Coenobita brevimanus. Next base: position 646,487 of record NC_137013.1, read on the forward strand.
GGAAAGGAGGGAAGGAAGAGAAGGAAGGAAGGAGGAAAGGAGGGAAGGAAGAAGAGAAAGAAGGAAGGAGGAAAGGAGGGAAGGAAGAAGAGAAGGAACGAAGGAGGAAAGGAGGGAAGGAAGAAGAGAAGGAAGGAAGGAGGAAAGGAGGGAAGGAAGAAGAGAAGGAACGAAGGAGGAAAGGAGGGAAGGAAGAAGAGAAGGAACGAAGGAGGAAAGGAGGGAAGGAAGGAGGAAAGGAGGGAAGGAAGAAGAGAAGGAAGGAAGGAGGAAAGGAGGGAAGGAAGAAGAGAAGGAAGGAAGGAGGAAAGGAGGGAAGGAAGAAGAGAAGGAAGGAAGGAAGGAGAAGGAAAGAAACAAGGAAAGCCTGATGGTGTCGCTAAAAATCTACGGGGCCGAAACATATCATTTCAGAATATCGTTAGTGCGTGACATGAGGACAGGGCCGCGCCTAGAGACTGACAGGGAGTGAAAAGAGAAAGAAAATATGTAACCAGTGGCCTAAATATCATCATCATCATCACAATCACCACCACCGCCACCATCATCATCACCACCACCACCACTATCATCATCATCATCATCATCACCAACACCATAATCATCATCACCACCACCACCACCATCGTCACCACTATCATCATCATCATCATCATCATCATCATCACCACCACCATCACCACCACCGTCACCACTATCATCATCATCACCACCACCACCACCATCATCACCATCACTATCATCATCACCATCATCATTATCATCATCACCACCATCATCATCACCATAACTCTCAATTCAATACCCATCCACTCACTTGATGTAGTGTTGCCTACTTCCTCCTTCACCTTTATCAATGTCTCTCCTCCTTTCTTCTTATTTCTCCCATTCTTCTTGTCACGCTGGGTGGTAACCATATAACTAAATACCGAGGTGATATAGAGCCTAATATGGTGTCTCTGTTAAATGGGTGGAGAAGCGCAAATGCGACATCCATCCAGGAACCAAAAATTCAAACTTTTCCCCGCGCTTCGCTGTGAAGAGGCGCAATAAACCGAACATCATTTCACTACACGAGAGGGCCCTGTAGTAGTTGCTTGCCTGTGGTTGACGGGTCTGCTCGGCCATACAGACGGGCTGATCAAAAACAACAAAACAAGAAAAACAAGAACAAGACAAGAAACCAATCAATGCTTCACCATACACATCCACACACACACACACACATACATACATACATACACACATACACACACTCCCACACGCACACACATACATGCATACATACACACACACACACGCACACATACATACACACATATACATACATACTGTACATACACACACACACACACACACACACACACACACACACACACGAGCTATCATCAGTGTCGGGGGAAAATCACCCACGCATTCATTCTCACTCTCACTCTCTCTCTCTCTCTCTCTCTCTCTCTTTCTCTCTCAGAATTTAAAAAAAAAGCAACGAGAGAGAGAGAGAGAGAGAGAGAGAGAGAGAGAAAGAGAGCAAAATTACAGCCAAACTTACCTGATAACTGCACAAAATATCGCAAAAGCGCGGAAACCACACACATGATTCGGAGCAAACAGACTACCTTAAATACCTCCGTTTTCCGATGTATTTTCTTATATAAATTTGTTAAGTGACTGGCGAATTGTAACTATTAAAACACACACACACACACACACACACACACACACACACACACACACACACACACACACTATCTCTCTCTCTCTCTCTCTCTCAGACATCTCCTTGTAATCTGCTAAAGTCTACGGATTTGTGTTGCCCCATTTCAAGTACATGTGTATTGGCAGAAAGGAAGGATGGAAGGAGAGAAGGAAGGGAGGATGGAGAGAAAGAAGGAGGGAAGGAAGGATGAGAGTAAAGAGGGAAAGAAGGAGGGATGGATGGAAGGAGGCAAAGAAGGAAGGATGGAAGGACAGAAAGAAGGAAAGATGGAAGAAGGGAAGGAAGGATGGATGGAAGGAGAGGAAGGATGGAAAGGAGAGAGAGAATGAAGGAAGGATAGAATGAGAAAGAACAGGAGGTTCTGTTGGCTAATTTCGTGCTCTCTATCTATTGCCAGGCGCCTTAATCCCGTAAGGGGTGGCCACAAACAAATCGCCTCCATGTCGCCCTGTCCCCCGCCCCTTCACACTGCCCTCCCCCCAGCTCACACCCCCTCTCTCATATACCTCTCCACTCCATCCCTCCATCTCATCCTTGGCCTCCCACTCCCATTTCCCCCTCCACCTCACTCACACACACTCTCCTCGTTAGTCTCTCGCTCTCCATCCTCTCCAAATGGCCAAACAAAGGAAGAAAATGGAGACCAGTTGAAGGTGAAACAAGTATAGGAAAAAACAAATAAACAAAAACAATAACAAAAAATAAACAATAAATAAATCAAATAAACAAAAACAATAAACAAATAAACAAAAATAAGCAAATAAACAAAATAACAAAAATAAACAAATAAACAAAATAACAAAAACAATAAACGAATAAACAAAATCAATAAACAAATAAATGTGGATGTTGGAGTGGCCCTGGTGAGAGAGGATAGTGTTTGGAAACTCCCTGTACTGTTGTTTGCAGATGATACTGTGTTGTTGAGTGAAGACGAAGGGGAGCTGCAAGGCTTGGTGGATGAGTTTGAGAGAGTGTGTAAGAAACGGAATCTAAAGGTGAATGTAGGGAAGAGTAAAGTGATGGTCTTTGAGAGAGGTGAAGTCAGTGAATGTACAGCGAGGTTGGATGGTGAGGAATTGGAAAATGTGAGTACGTTTAAGTATTTGGGTAGTGTGATGAGTAAGGATGGAGGTTTGGAGGGTGAAGTGCTTGAAAGGGTACAACAAGGAAGAAACGTTGCTGGTTCCTTGAAGGCAGTGATAAGAAACAGGGAAGTGAGCGTGGAAGTGAAAAAGTTACTACATGACAGTATTGTGATACCAACTCTAACGTACGGAAGTGAAGCTTGGACATTGTTGGAAGGACACAAGTCAAGAGTGAGAGCAGTGGAAATGAGTTATTTAAGAGGAGCCTGTGGAGTCACATGAAGAGACAGGCTGACGAATGAGGATATAAAGGAACGTTGTGGTGTGGATGTGGATGTGATAGGAAGCGTTAGGAGGAACACACTGAGGTGGTTTGGTCATGTGGAGAGGATGGAGGGTGAGAGACTGACGAGGAGAGTGTATGTGAATGAGGTGGATGTGGAGTTACATGGAGACAGACTGACAAATAAGGATGTGAAGGAGCGTTCTGATGTGGATGTGATAGGAAGCGTTAGGAGAAACACACTGAGGTGGTTTGGCCATGTGGAGAGGATGGAAAGTGAGAGACTGACGAAGAGAGTGTATGTGAGTGAGGTGGAGGGGGGAGGAGGGAGGGGGAGGCCAAGGATGAGATGGAGGGATGGGGTGGAGAGGTATATGAGAGAGAGGGGTGTGAGTTGGGAGCAGGGCAATGAAATGGCGGGGGACAGGGCGACTTGGAGGCGATTTGTTTCTAGTCACCCCAAACGGGATTGAAGCGTCTGGCAATAGATAGATAGATAGAAATAAAATAAACAAATAAACAAAAACAATAGTAATAAAATAATCAACTAAACAAAACAATAAACAAATAAACAAAAAATCAATAAAGAAGTAAACAAAAACAAATAAAATAAACAAACAATAAACAAATAAATCAAATAAACAAATAAAATAAACACAAACAAACAAAAACAATAAACAAATATAAAACAATAAACAAAATAAACAAAAACAAGACGAAGAAAAAGAAAAGATGACAACAAGAAGGACAATGAAGGAGGATTATTGGGATGAAGGAGTATTATGAGGGAGGGAGGGAGGGAGGGAGGGAGGGAAGGAAAGACGGACAGATGGAGGGATAGAAGGAGGGATGGAAGGAAGGAAGAAGAGAAGGAAGGAAGGAGGGAGGAAGGATGGGAGGAAGAAAGGAAAGATGGATAGGAGGAGGAAAGGACGGAAGGAAGGGGAAAGGAAGGGAGATGGAAAGAAACAAAAGGAGAGAGAGAGAGAGAGAGAGAGAGAGAGAGAGAGAGAGAGAGAGAGAGAGAGAGTGTGTGTGCAAGAGAAAAAATAAATTGGAGTGAAAGTGAGCAACAGAAAATGAACGAGTAAAAGCGAGTGAGTTAGTGAGAAAGTCAGCAAGTGAGAGAGTGAGATAGTGAGAAAGTGAGCAAGTGAGAGTGAGATAGTGAGAAAGTGAGAGAGAGATAGTGAGAGAGTGAGATAGTGAGAAAATGAGCGAGTAAAAGCAAGCAACCAAGCGAAAGTGAGTGAGCAAGAAAGTGAGATAATGAAAGAAAGTGAGCTAGTGAAAGTGAGCAAGAAAGTAAGACTGAGAGAATGAAAGTGAGCTGGTAAAAGTGAGTCAGAAAGTGAGATAATGAAAGAAAGTGAGCTAATGAATGAGAGAGAAAGTGAGATAATTAAAGAAAGTGAGCCAGTGTAAATAAGTGATCAAGAAAGTGAGAGAATGAAAGAAAGTGAGCTGGTAAAAGTGAGTCAGAAAGTGAGAATGAAAGAAAGTGAGCTAATGAAAGTGAGAGAGTGAGAAAGTAAGATAATGACAGAAAGTGAGCTAGTGAAAGTGAGAGAGAGATAATGAAAGTGAGTCAATGAAGCTGAGTGGGCAAGAAAGTGAGACAATGAAAGGCAGTTAGTGAAAGTGAGCGAGTAAGAGTGTGAGAAAGTGAGATAATTAAAGAAAGTGAGCCAGTGTCCCAGATTAGCTCACAACCCTAACGTCGAGGGGAGATGTTTCGTACACACGCACATGGATACACACACACACCCACACAAAGGATACACACACACACACACACACACACACACGCACACACACAAAGGATATATGTACACACACACACACGCACACACACAAAGGATATATGCATACACACGCACGCACACACACATACACACACACACACACACACACACACACACACAAAGGATATATGCATACACACACACACAAGGATAAATGCATACACATTCGCACATGGATACATACGCACGCAAGGATAAATGTACACGCACACGTATACACAGGCCCACACGTACATAAGAACGCACACATGTAAATATACACACACACTCGTACATGCATACATACATACACACAAAACAACGGCACATACGTGAAAAAGTGAGCAAGAGAAAGTGAGCAAGTAAGCAAGAGAAAGTGAGCAAGTAAGCAAGAGAAAGTGAGCAAGTATGCAAGAGAAAGTGAGAAAGTGAGCGAGCAAGCAAGATAGTGAACAAGTGAACGAGAAAGTGAGCGAGCAGGCGAGAAAGTGAGATTGAGCGAGAAAGTGAGTGTAAAAGAGAAAGCAAGAAAGCGAGTGAAGTGAGTGAAAGTGAGAAGTGAAGTGAGTGAAAGTGAGAAAGTGAAGTGAGTGAAAGTGAGACAGTGAAGTGAGTGAAAGTGAGACAGTGAAGTGAGTGAAAGTGAGAAAGTGAAGTGAGTGAAAGTGAGACAGTGAAGTGACTGAAAGTGAGAAAGTGAAGTGACTGAAAGTGAGAAAGTGAAGTGACTGAAAGTGAGACAGTGAAGTGACTGAAAGTGAGACAGTGAAGTGACTGAAAGTGAGACAGTGAAGTGACTGAAAGTGAGAAAGTGAAGTGACTGAAAGTGAGACAGTGAAGTGAGTGAAAGTGAGAAAGTGAAGTGACTGAAAGTGAGAAAGTGAAGTGACTGAAAGTGAGACAGTGAAGTGACTGAAAGTGAGACAGTGAAGTGACTGAAAGTGAAGTGACTGAAAGTGAAGTGAGGGAAAGTGAGAAAGTGAAAAGTGAGAGTGTGAAGTGAGTGAAAGTGAGAAAGTGAAGTGAGTGAAAGTGAGAACGGTAAATGAGTGAGTGAGAATGAAAAAATAAGTGAAGTGAGTGAAAGTGAGGTGAAAAAAGTGAGAAAGTGAAGTGTGGGAAAGTGAGAAAGTGAACTGAGTGAAAGTGAGGTGAAAAAAGTGAAAGTGAAGTGAGTGAAAGTGAGAAAGTGAAGTGAGTGAAAGTGAGAAAGTGAAGTGAGTGAAAGTGAGAAAGTGAAGTGAGTGAAAGTGAGAAAGTGAAGTGAGTGAAAGTGAGAAAGTGAAGTGAGTGAAAGTGAGAGAGTGAAGTGAGTGAAAGTGAGAAAGTGAAGTGAGGGAAAGTGAGAAAGTGAAGTGAGGGAAAGTGAGAAAGTGAAGTGAGGGAAAGTGAGAAAGTGAAGTGAGGGAAAGTGAGAAAGTGAAGTGAGGGAAAGTGAGAAAGTGAAGTGAGGGAAAGTGAGAAAGTGAAAAAAGCCAGTGGATGTAAAAAAGTGAGTGAGGAAGCGAAGTGTAAGTGAAAGTGAGAAAGTGAATGAAAAGTCGAAAGCGAGTAGAAGTGAGAAAGTGAAAAGGTGAGTGAGAGAGAGAGAGAGAGAGAGAGAGAGAGAGAGAGAGAGAAAAGTGAGAAAGTGAGTGAAAGTGAGAAAGTGAACTGTGAGTGAATGAGTGAGAAAGTGTGAGTGAAAGTGCGGAAGTGAAATGTGTGTGAAAAAGTGAAAGTGAGAAAGTGAGTGAGAGTGGCTGCAGGGTCCCTAAGCTGAGCTGGCGTGTTGCAGGGGAGAAAACGCACACACGTACACACACATACATGGCCATAGATACATACACAAGAAAAACGCACACATACATACATACAAACATACATACATACACAAGACCACACGGCACACACACGTACATACATACAAGCATACGTACATACATACACACATTCATACATAAAGACTACAAGGCACACATACATACGTACACAAACTAAATGCACACACAAATACACACATACAATCCTTAATGTACCGGTATATATCATAAATACTGCTTACATACATACACGTACGTACACACACACATACACACCCACAAACACATACATACACATACGCACATAAAAGTTAAAAGGACATGCATACACAGCCACAAAAGCATACATACATACATACAGAAAAAGACGTACACACAACCACAAAAACATACATGCATACATACGGCTCTACATCACCTCCGTAGCACTTCTTCGTGACTAGCATCATTACTCCAGCGTTGAGCTATCTTTACGAACTCAATATTAAAGACAGAGAGAGAAAATTTAGGCCTTCACGCGATAGTAGTAGTAGTAATAGCAATGGTAGTAGTTTTTTATGCGAGGAAGAAGGAACCAAAGGCTGAGCACGCAAACCGTTCCTTCTAAGAAAAATACAAAAACAACACAAAAGAGCCAAATTCAAGATGCGTTCATTTCGAGATGCCTGGACACACTGCGTTTGAAAGACTGGAGATCATAGGCAGCAGGAAATACAGACAGAGGGGGACAGTTCCAGAGTTGACCTGTTGCATAAATGAAGGACTGGGAGTAACGGTTAACTCTTGCATTAGAGAGTTGGACAGTAAAGGGATGAGAGTTTGCTGCTAGACGGGTGCTACGCGCCCGTCATAGAGGTGGAGGAATGCAAGCAGACAGTTCAGAGGAGCAGTGACCATTGAAGTAGCGATAGAAAAGAGATAAAGATGCAACAGTGCGGCGAAGAGACAGAGGTTGAAGGGAGCCAGTAAGAGGAGCAGTGACCATTGAAGTAGCGATAGAAAAGAGATAAAGATGCAACAGTGCGGCGAAGAGACAGAGGTTGAAGGAAGCCAGTAAGAGGAGCAGTGACCACTGAAGTAGCGACAGAAAAGAGATAAAGATGCAACAGTGCGGCGAAGAGACAGAGGTTGAAGGGAGTCAGTCAGAGGAGCAGTGACCATTGAAGTAACGATAGAAAAGAGACAAAGATGCAACAGTGCGGCGAAGAGACAGAGGTTGAAGGGAGTCAGTAAGAGGAGCAGTGACCATTGAAGTAGCGATAGAAAAGAGATAAAGATGCAACAGTGCGGCGAAGAGACAGAGGTTGAAGGTAGTCAGTAAGAGGAGCAGTGACCATTGAAGTAGCGATAGAAAAGAGATAAAGATGCAACAGTGCGGCGAAGAGACAGAGGTTGAAGGGAGCCAGTAAGAGGAGCAGTGACCATTGAAGTAGCGATAGAAAAGAGATAAAGATGCAACAGTGCGGCGAAAAGACAGAGGTTGAAGGGAGCCAGTAAGAGGAGCAGTGACCATTGAAGTAGCGATAGAAAAGAGATAAAGATGCAACAGTGCGGCGAAGAGACAGAGGTTGAAGGGAGCCAGTAAGAGGAGCAGTGACCATTGAAGTAGCGATAGAAAAGAGATAAAGATGCAACAGTGCGGCGAAGAGACAGAGGTTGAAGGGAGCCAGTAAGAGGAGCAGTGACCATTGAAGTAGCGATAGATAAGAGATAAAGAGACAGAAAAGAGATAGATATAGACAGAAAAGAGAAATTAACACTATAATACGATCCTAGTCACGAAGAAGTGCACTGTAATGGATGTATGCTTTCCTTTTCTGACACTAAGATACGTGAAATAAGCTGCACATGGAGAGAGAGAGAGAGAGAGAGAGAGAGAGAGAGAGAGAGAGATAATCTAGAAATCCATCTATCTTTCTCTTCCTTGCTCAGTCCTTTCTTCCTTCTTTTCTTCCTTCTCTCCTTTCCTTCCATCCTTCTTTCCTCATTCCCTTCCATTCTTCCTTCCTCTCCTTCCATCCTTCCTTTATTCCTTCCCTCCTTCCTTCCACCCTCCCTCCCTTCCTTCCTCCTTCCTTCCCATCTTTCCTTCCTTCCATCTCTTCTATCCTTCCTTCCTCCTTCCCTTCCATTCTTCCTTCCTCTCCTCCCATCCTTCCCCTTTTCCTCCCTTCCTTCCTTCCTTCTTTCCTCCCTCCCCTCCTTCCCTCCTCTTTTCCTTCCTCCTTCACTTCCCTCCCTTTGTCTTCCTTTTCCTCCTTCCTCCCTTCCCTCCTTCCTTCCTCCCTCCTCTTTTCCTTCCTCCTTCACTTCCCTCCCTTTGTCTTCCCTTTCCTCCTTCCTCCTTCACTCCCTTCCTTCCTTCTCTCCCTCCCTCCTTCCAGCTGTCCTGGAGAGATAGATGGGCCAACATATTAAAGCCTCCTATACGCGTTTATCTATCTCCATCTCTCTCTCTCTTTCTATCTATCACCCAGGCTCTCTAACTGCATGTCTATCTATCTCTTATCTATCTACCAAGCTATTTATCTATCTTTTTTGTAATGTCTTTCTATTAAGCTCTCTCTATTATCTATCGATCTATAGTGTTCACCTACGTATATTATTTTATCTATCTATCTATCCATCCATCTATCTATCTATCTATCCATCCATCTATCTGTCTATCTATCTATCAATCTCTCTATCTATCTATCTATAGCACTCTGTATACTGCTTAATCTCTATCTATTGACCTATCTATCTATCTATCTACCTCATCTAGTCCAACTTTATCTTTTTAACTGTCTATAATATATCTATCTATGTCTATTTATCTATCTGTCTTGTCTCCATACTCGTTCACTCCATCTCTCTCTCTCTCTCTCTCTCTCTCTCTCACACACACACACACACACACACACACACACAGAGCTGTAGTTATGCATGTATGTAGGCATGTAGGTAGGATGATACTTTAGGTAGGTAGGTAGGTATGGTATGCAGGTAGGTGGGTAGGTAGGTAGGTATGTAGGTAGGTATGTAGATAAGTAGGTGGTTAGTGTAGGTAGGTAGGTATATAAGTAGGTAAATATGTAAGTAGGTAGGTAGGTATGATATGTAGGTAGGCAGGTATCATAGGTAGGTAGGTAGGCAAGTAGGTAAATATGTAAGTAGGTAGGTAGGTATGATATGTAGGTAGGTAGGTAAGTATGATATGTAGGTAGGTAGGTAAGTATGATATGTAGGTAGGTAGGTAAGTATGATAGGCAGGTAGGTAGGCATGTAGGTAAATATGTAGGTAGGTAGGCAAGTAGGTAAATATGTAAGTAGGTAGGCAGGTAAGTATGATAGGTAGGTAGGTAGGCAAGTAGGTAAATATGTAAGTAGGTGGGCAGGTATGATATGTAGGTAGGCAGGTAAGTATGTAGGCAGGAATGATATAGGTAGGTAGGTAGGTATGTAAGTAGGCTGGTTGGTCGGAAGTTATTTTCTCTAACTTTCTCTCAGATGGACTGGAGAGAGAGAGAGAGAGAGAGAGAGAGAGAGAGAGAGAGAGAGAGAGAGAGAGAGAGAGAGAATTTAATCTGTCTCTCAGCATCCAACCATCCTTCCTCCTCCCTTCCTTCTCTCCTTCCATCCTTCCTTCCATCCTCTTCTCTTTCCCTCTTCCTTCCTTCCCTCCTTCTTCTTTTCCTTCCTTCCTCCTTCTCTCCATTCACCTCTATCTTTTCCTCCTTCCTTCCCTCTCTCCTCCTTCCTTCCTTCCTCTCTCTTTCTCATCTTCCTCCCTCCCTCCCTCCTTTCCTTCATCCTTCCTTCCTTTATTCTTCCCTTTCAATCTTTCCTCTCCCTTCCTTCCTTCCTCTTTCCCTTTCTATTCCTCCTCTCCCTCCCTTTTTCTCTCCATCCTTCTCCTATCTCCCTCCTCCTTCCTCTCCCTTCTCCTTCCCTTCCCATTTCTCCTCTCCCTTCTTCCCTCCTTCTTTTCTTCCTTCCTTCCTTCCTCTTTCTATTTCTCCTCTCCCTCCTTCCTTCCTTCCCTCCTTCCTTCCCTCCTCTTTCCATTTCTCCTCTCCCTCCTTCCTTCCTTCTCTCCCTCCTTCCTTCCTCTTTCCATTTCTCCTCTCCCTCCTTCCTTCCTTCTCTCCTTCCCTCCCTCCTTCCTTCCTCTTCCCATTTCTCCTCTCCCTCCTTCCTTCCTCTTCCCATTTCTCCTCTCCCTCCTTCCTTCCTTCTCTCTCTCCTTCCTTCCTCTTCCCATTTCTCCTCTCCCTCCTTCCTTCCTTCTCTCTCTCCTTCCTTCCTCTTCCCATTTTTCCTCTCCCTCCTTCTCTCCTTCCCTCCCTCCTTCAAGCTGTCCAGGAGAGATAGATTGGGTAACACATTAGTCTGCTATAGCGTATACGTTATCTATCTATTTATCTATCTATCTATCTGCCCATCTATCTATCTAACAAGCTATCCATCTATCTATCTATCTATCTATCTGTCTATCTGTTTGTCTATCTATCTTTGTTGTAATCCACGTTTTGTTTATATATCTCTGTCCGTCTATCTATCTAACTATTTATCTATTTCTCCATCTATCTGTACTGTCTATCTATCTATCTGTCTGCCATTTATCTGCATTCTTGTATATCTATCAAACCTTCTATCTATCCCCAAATCTATCTACAGTACCGTATCTATCAATCGAACTGTCTATCTATCTATCTATCTGCGTTTTACTCCATCTATCTATCTATCTATCTATCTACCTATCCATCCATTCATCTACGTATCTATCTATCTATCCTTCTATCTATCTATATATCCATCCATCTATCTATCTATCTATATTTATCTATCTATCCATCTATACCAATCTATCTATCTATCTATCCATCCATCTATCTACCTGTCAATGTTGGTAGTTGTGGTGGTAATGTTGGTAGTTGTGGTGGTAATGTTGGTAGTTGTGGTGGTAACGTTAGTAGTTGTGGTGGTAATGTTGGTAGTTGTGGTAGTAATGTTGGTAGTTGTGGTGGTAATGTTGGTAGATGTTGTGGTAATGTTGGTAGTTGTGGTGGTAATGTTGGTAGTTGTGGTAGTAACGTTGGGAGTTGTGGTGGTAATGTTGGTAGTTGTGGTGGTAATGTTGGTAGTTGTGGTGGTAATCTTAGTAGTTGTGGTGGTAATGTTGGTAGTTGTGGTGGTAATATTGGTAGTTGTGGTGGTAATGTTGGTAGTTGTGGTAGTAATGTTGGTAGTTGTGGTGGTAATGTTGGTAGTTGTGGTGGTAATGTTGGTAGTTGTGGTGGTAATATTGGTAGTTGTGGTGGTAATGTTGGTAGTTGTGGTAGTAATGTTGGTAGTTGTGGTGGTAATGTTGGTAGTTGTGGTGGTAATGTTGGTAGTTGTGGTGGTAATGTTGGTAGTTGTGGTGGTAATATTGGTAGTTGTGGTGGTAATGTTGGTAGTTGTGGTAGTAATGTTGGTAGTTGTGGTGGTAATGTTGGTAATTGTGGTGGTAATATTGGTAGTTGTGGTGGTAATGTTGGTAGTTGTGGTGGTAATGTTGGTAGTTGTGGTGGTAATGTTGGTAGTTGTGGTGGTAATGTTGGTAGTTGTGGTGGTAATGTTGGTAGTTGTGGTGGTAATATTGGTAGTTGTGGTGGTAATGTTGGTAGTTGTGGTAGTAATGTTGGTAGTTGTGGTAGTAATGTTGGTAGTTGTGGTGGTAATGTTGGTAGTTGTGGTGGTAATGTTGGTAGTTGTGGTGGTAATATTGGTAGTTGTGGTAGTAATGTTGGTAGTTGTGGTAGTAATGTTGGTAGTTGTGGTGGTAATGTTGGTAGTTGTGGTAGTAATGTTGGTAGTTGTGGTGGTAATGTTGGTAGTTGTGGTGGTAATGTTGGTAGTTGTGGTAGTAATGTTGGTAGTTGTGGTGGTAATGTTGGTAGTTGTGGTGGTAATGTTGGTAGTTGTGGTGGTAATGTTGGTAGTTGTGGTGGTAATGTTGGTAGTTGTGGTAGTAATGTTGGTAGTTGTGGTGGTAATGTTGGTAGTTGTGGTAGTAATGTTGGTAGTTGTGGTGGTAATGTTGGTAGTTGTGGCGGTAATGTTGGTAGTTGTGGTGGTAATGTTGGTAGTTGTGGTGGTAATGTTGGTAGTTGTGGTGGTAATGTTGGTAGTTGTGGTGGTAATGTTGGTAGTTGTGGTGGTAATGTTGGTAGTTGTGGTGGTAATGTTGGTAGTTGTGGTGGTAATGTTGGTAGTTGTGGTGGTAATGTTGGTAGTAGTGGTAGTAATGTTGGTAGTTGTGGATGACTGAGTTGGATTCCAGTCTCTCTCTCTCTAATTGTCGCGGGCATGTCCTTAAAAATAAAGATAAGCTGATTAGAGAAAGAGAGAGAGAGAGAGAGAGAGAGAGAGAGAGAGAGAGAGAGAAACACATAAACAGACAGGCAGACAGATTGAGACAGACACTGGTAGGTAGGTAGGTATGTAAGTAGGAAGGTAGGTGGGTGGGTAGGTAGGTAGGTAAGTAGGAAGGTGGGTGGGTGGATAGGTAGGTAGGTATGTAAGTAGGAAGGTAGGTAAGTAGAAAGGTAGGTGGGTGGGTAGGTAGGTAAGTAGGTAGGTAGGCAGGTAAGTAGGATTGTGTATTGACCGACATAAGGGAAACAGGAAACTTAAGGCCTCTCTCTAACTTTCTGTGAGAGAGAGAGAGAGAGAGAGAGAGAGAGAGAGAGAGAGAGAGAGAGAGGATAAAATTAACACATGGTTGCAGACGTTCTAGGTAGGTAGGTAGGTAGGTAGGTAGGTAGGTAAGTGGGTGTAGGGAGGAAGGGAGAGAAAGAAGTAGGGAGGGAG
>NC_137013.1:675000-677500 GCF_032717465.1 Coenobita brevimanus
TCTAGTCCGGAAAAATATATATTATTTTTTTTTAGCTCATTTCTAAGTGTTGGATTGGTGGCTGATTTTTGACTAGTAACCAAGGAGACGGTGTAGTGCTGCCTACTTCTTCCTTAGCCTTTATCATTCTTTTTCTGTGCCTGTCCTCCTCTCTTCCTATTTCTCACCATCATCCACTCACTTGATGTAGTGCTGCCTACTTCTTCCTTAGCCTTTATCATTCTTTTTCTGTGCCTGTCCTCCTCTCTTCCTATTTCTCACCATCATCCACTCACTTGATGTAGTGCTGCCTACTTCTTCCTTAGCCTTTATCATTCTTTTTCTGTGCCTGTCCTCCTCTCTTCCTATTTCTCACTATCATCCACTCACTTGATGTAGTGCTGCCTACTTCTTCCTTAGCCTTTATCATTCTTTTTCTGTGCCTGTCCTCCTCTCTTCCTATTTCTCCCATCTTTCCTGTCACTTCTTATTGCTTTTCTTTCCTTTACAGGTGGCTTTACATTGAGTGACAAGCCATATGGTTTCCTGTAAGCCAAGAAACCATTTACAACGCTGGGTGGTAACCATATAACCAAACCATACGTGCTCCCTACCGTAAAACAAATAACTCAAAGTCAAATGGCCACCTCTTACGGGATTATGGCGTCTGGCAATAGATAGATAGATAGATAGATAGACCAAGGAGACTCATCCATATAAAAGAGGTTTTAAAATCTCATGCTATACCTCAGTACTATATGCGTCAGTTATTTGACTAGTAACCAAGGAGACTCATTCCTACCTCATAAATGTCATGAGTAATTTGACTAGTAACCAAGGAGACTAAGCCTACCGTAATGAAGGGGTTAATGATGGTAAAGAAAATAGAGCAACAGAGAGAGAGAGAGAGAGAGGAAAAAATGGGAATGGAGAGATTAATTTGGGCCATTAACTCTACACTCCCCCCCTTCTCTCTCTCTCTCTCACTCTACGTAAAGGGAAGGAGGAGAGAAAGAATAAATGAGAAAACAATAGAGAAAGAAAGAAAGAAAATGAAAGAAAGAAGGAAGGAAGGTAAGAAGGAAGGAAGGAAGGAAGGGAAGGAGAGGAGGAGGAGGAGGAGGAGGAGGAGGAGGAGGAGGAGGAGGAGGAGGAGAGAGAGAGAGAGAGAGGAAAGCAGATGAGTAAAAATGAATTCTCTCTCTCTCTCTCTTGTTCCATCTTCTTTACTTCCCTCCTTTCTTCCTTCCTTCTCTTCCTCCCTCCCTCCCATTCTTCTCTCCTTCTTTCCTTCACGTCCTTCCTTCCTTCTCTCCTTCATTTTCCCCACCTTTGCTCCTTTATATCCCTCCCTCCCTCCCTCCATTCTTCATCTATCTCTTCCTTCCTTTCCTCCCTTCTTTCCCTCCCTCCTTTCTTCCTTCCCTCCCTCCTTCCTTTCTTCCTTCCCTCCCTCGTTCTTTTCTGCTTTCCCTCCCTCCTTCCTTCCTTCCTTCCTTCCCTCCCTCCTTTCTTCCTTCCCCTATTTCTGTCCCTCCCTCCCTTTTTCTTTCACTCCTTCCTTCCAACTCATTTCTCTCTCCCTCTCTGCTTTCTCCCTTCTCTCCCTCCCTCCTTCCTTCCCTCCTTCCCTTGTTTCTTCCTTCCCTTCTCTCTTCGTCTCTGCTTCCTTCGTTCCTTCCCTCTTCTCTCCCTCCCTCCTTCCTTCCTTTCCATCTCTCTCCCTCTCTGCTTCCTTCCTTGCTTCCCTCCTTTCTTCCCTTCCTTCTCTCCTTCCTTCCCTCTTCTCTCCCTCTCTCATGTCCTTCCTTCCTTCCCTTCTCTCTTCGTCTCTGCTTCCTTCATGCCTTCCCTCATTCCCTTCTCTCTCTCTCTCCTTCCTTCCTTCCCTCTCTTCTCCCTCCCTCCTTCCTTCCTTCCTTCATACGATCCAATAAAATATAACAATAAAATTACTTGTCCTTTATGAATACCCAGCCTGGTGACTTTATTAGAGAGAGAGAGAGAGAGAGAGAGAGAGAGAGAGAAATAAAAACTCTTCCCCGTAGACGAGAGAGAGAGAGAGAGAGAGAGAGAGAGAGAAATAAAAACTCTTCCCCGTAGACGAGAGAGAGAGAGAGAGAGAGAGAAATAAAAACTCTTCCCCGTAGACGAGAGAGAGAGAGAGAGAGAGAGAGAGGCTGTGACCAATGAGAGCAGAGAAAAGTGGGCACGTGATGTAAACAAAAGATTGCCATGGTAACCAACTCTCTCTCTCTCTCTCTCTCTCTCTACTCTACGGGGAAGTGTTTTTTGACGATTTCTCTCTCTCTCTCTCTCAGCTCCTAGATTATGTTACCTCATACAATCACTTATTAATAGAGAGAGAGAGAGAGAGAGAGCAATAAATGATCTACACAGGTACACAGGACACAGGAAGCAATCTCTAACTCAACATGACTCGCTCACTCTCTCACTTTTTCTCACTTTGAGCAACTTCCTCTAGGACTGCAGTTCAGGTATACGTTCTCTCTCTCACTCT
>NC_137013.1:687500-692500 GCF_032717465.1 Coenobita brevimanus
GCTCTCTCTATTTCGCCCTTCAACCGCTCACTGACAATCTCTCTCTCTCTCTCTCACTCTCTCTCTCTCTCTCTCCTGCCACTTTCTCTAATAGAGCTATTTCTCTCGGTTATTTTATCACACAAACCTCTCATCGTTGCCTCGCTCTCTCTCTCTCTCTCTCTCTCTCTCTCTCTCTCTCTCTCTCTTCTTCTCTCTCTAGATATTGACAGATAGATAGATAAATAGGTAGGCAGATTGGGCGATAGATAGATAGACAGATAGATAGATAAATAGACAAATAGGTAGGTAGTTAGATAGACAGACAGATAGGTAGGTATATAGACAGACAGACAGATAGATAGACAGACAGACATTGATAGACAGACAGATAGATAGATAGATAGACAGACACAGATAGATAGATGCATTTGTTTAATATGCCACTTATTAAAATCTAAAGCTATTTGTATCTATTATGAATCTATCGATCTATCTGTCTATTCTGAGTCTGTCTGTCTTCTGTCTATCTACCTCTGTCTGTGTCTATTTCTGTCAACCTGTCTACCTGTATTTCTCTACCTCCATCTATCTGTCTATCTATCTATTTATCTATCTATCCATCTATCTGTCTGTCTATCTATCTATCTGAATCTACTTGTGCCCTGTCCCCGGGAATTATATTTAGAGAGAGAGAGAGAGAGAGAGAGAGAGAGAGAGAGAGAGAGAGAGAGAGAGAGAGAGAGAGAGGCAACGATGAGAGGTTTGTGTGATAAAATAACCGAGAGAAATAGCTCTATTAGAGAAAGTGGCAGGAGAGAGAGAGAGAGAGAGAGAGAGAGAGAGAGAGAGAGAGAGAGAGAGGATAGGGAAGAAGGGAAAGGAGGGAGGGAGGGAGGAAAAGGAGGGTGGAAGGAAAGGAAGGAGGAAAGAAGAGAGGGAGGGAGGGAGGGAGGGAGGGAGGGAGGGAGGGAAGGAAGGAAGGAAGGAAGGAAGGAGGGAGAAGGAATAGGAATGAAGGAAAGAACGAGAGAGAGAGAGAGAGAGAGAGATGCCTTTCCTCCTCTCTCTCTCTCCATCAACCCCGGATATTCCTTCATTCAACCATGCGAGATTCTTTACTTCCTCTCTCCTTCCCTCCATCTATCCTCTCTCTCTCTCTCAAAACTCTATGGTCTCCCCCCGCCAATTTTCCCTACCCAAATCACGAGCAATGAGAATATTATTGATAATGCTTTCTGTCTATCTATCTATCTATTTATCAATTAATGTATCTATCTATCTATCTATCTATCTATCTGTTTGTCTGTCTAGCGATGCATCAATTTATTTATCTCTATCCTTCTGTCTATCTATCTATCAATCGGTGTCTGTCAATCTATTTATCAACCATTTTATATATCTATCAATCAATCTATCTATCTATCAATCAATTTATCTATCTACCTATTTATCTATCACTTAAATCTATCTATCATATCTATCTATCCGTGTATCTATTTCTCTGTCTGTATCTATTTATCAATTAATTTATCTATCTATCCATCCATCTATCTATCTATCTATCAGTGAATTAATTACACAGGTGTACTGAAGGTGAGCCATCAGCCAGCGACCATTTTTTATAATAATAATAATAATAATAATGATAATAATGATGATGATAATAATAACAAATCTATCTATCTATCTATCTATAGCCCGACGCCCTAATCCCACAAACGGTGGCCGCAGACAAAACGCCTCCAAGTCGCTCTGTCACCCACCATTTGCCTACCCTCCCCCCAACTCACCCCCCCCTCCCTCATATACCTCTCAACTCCATCCCTCCACCTCATCCTCGGTCTACCCCTCCCTCTCCCTCCCTCCACCTCACCTACATACACCCTCTTTGTCAGTCTTTCATTCTCCATTCTCTCCACATGTCCAAACCACCTCAGTGTATTTCTCCTAATCTTCTCAACCACATCCACATCCACCCCACAACGTTCCTTCACTTCTTCATTCGTCAACCTGTCCCTCCATGTCACTCCACATGCTCCTCTCAAGTAACTCATTTCCACTGCTCTCACTCTTGACTTGTTCCCCTCTTGCAAGGTCCACGCCTCGCTTCCATACGTCAGGGTAGGGATCACAATACTATCATGCAGTGACTTCTTAACTTCCATACTCACCTCCCTATTTCTCATCACTGCTTTCAGTGTACCAACAACCTTTCTTCCCTGCTGTACCCTTTCACGCACTTCATCCCCCAAAGTTCCATCCTTACTCATCACACTACCCAAGTACTTGAATGCACTCACATTCTCCATATCCTCACCATCCAACCTCACTGCACACTCTGTGACTTCATTCCTCTCAAACACCATAACTTTACTTTTGTTTACATTAACTTTCAGCTTCCTCCTCCTACACACTGTCCCAAATTCATTCACCAAACCTTGCAACTCCCATTCATCTTCACTCAACAATACTGTATCATCAGCAAACAGCAACACCGGAATCTTCCAAATCTCACCCTCATTCATTAGAGCCACCCCCACATCCACTGCCCTACCTTGCACCTCCTTTACAACCCCATCCATGTATATATTAAACAGCCATGGAGACATCACACACCCCTGTTTCAGTCCCACACTGAGATCAAAGAACTCACTCAGCTCACCATCCACTCGCACCGTAGCCCTAGCTCCCTCGTACATACTCTTCACAGCACTCAACAATTTCCCCTCCACTCCATATATTCTTAATACCTTCCACATACCTTGCCTATCTATTCTGTCATAAGCTTTCTCTAAGTCCATGAAGGCAGCATACACTTTCCTTCCCTTCTCTAGATACTTCTCCACTAAACATCTTAGAACAAATATCTGATCTACACACCCTTTTCCCTTCCTGAATCCCCTTTGTTCTTCTCCAACTAGCTCCTTTGTCATATGCCTAACCCTATCAATGAGTATTCTACCATATATTTTACCAGTCACACTAAGAAGGCAAATACCCCTATGGTTACCACATACTTCTCTCTCCCCTTTTCCTTTGTACAGAGGAACAATTATACCTGATTTCCAGTCCTCTGGAACCCTTCCCTCTTCCCAAGCCAATCTACACAACTTCCATATCCACTCCACAACAATCTCACCCCCATACCTAAGCATTTCACCACACACTCCGTCAATTCCTGGGGCCTTTCCCAACTTGATCTTCTTCACTGCTTCCACTACTTCTGCCCTACTGATCTCTTCCTCCTTCCTCTCATCTCTTCTTCTCCCAGCCATTCCACAGCCATTTATACTCGCACTGCTCTCACTCTTTACATTCAACAAATCCTCAAAGTGCTCCTTCCATCTCCTCAATTTCTCTCTTCTCCACCAACAATCTATTATTCCTATCTTTCACTCCCCTACTATTTCCCCTTTCACACTGCCTTACTTTCTTTAACTCCTTCCAAAACAATTTCTTACTCTCCCTCCATTTCACACTCAGATTCCTCCCAAACTCTTCATCCACTTTCTTCTTACTCTCCTTCACCAGTCTCTTCACCTCTCTTCCCCTGATCAAATATACCTCTCTCTTCTCTCTCTCATGTTCTCCCCTACCTCTACTCGCTAACCATTCACTATATGCCTTCTTCTTTTGTTCCACAGCTCGTTTCACCTCATCATTCCACCATGCTGTCCCTTGCATCTCCTCCTCACTCCACAAACTGCCTCACACGCTGCGCCTATCTCTTCCGTGAATATCTTACATACGTCTTCCACCCCTTCCATCTGCTCTAGCTCATACCTTTCCAATCTTTCTTCCACTATGCTCTTATACTCTGTCATTTTCTCACTACCTTGCAATTTCTCCACTCTTCTCACAGGAGTTGCTTCCTCCTGTCTTCCCCTTCGTCTCCTCAACCACTTTCTTTGCAGCTCTACCTTGGCCATCACTAAGTGATGGTCCGAGACTCCATTCCCCTACCCTCTCCACACCCTTGCATCCAACACTTGTCTTCTCATTCGCTCATTCACACACACGTAGTCTATCATTGCCTTTCGTTCAACAAGTTCACCATCCATCCTCCTCATTACTCTCCATGTATACCGGTGGATCATCTTATGACGAAAGTAGGTGTTGGCTATTGCCAACCCCTTACCAGCACAGATGTCCACCAAAGCACTACCATTCCCATCTACTTCCGCTGGCACACCCCACTGACCAACCACTCCATCCACTCGTACATTCCCAACTTTGCCATTCATGTCTCCAATCAACAGAACTCTCTCGCTCCTCTCAAACTTGTCCATACATGCTTCTACTCTCGCCCAAAACTCATCTTTCACTCTTGCCACTCGATCCTCTGTCGGGGCATACACACATACAATCGCCCACGCCTGTATACCTACTTTCATCCTCACCCATACAATCCTTGCACCCACTGTTCCATACTCTCTTATATTCCCCTTCCACTTCTTGCTTATCATCAGACATACTCCCTCTCTTGCCCTCTCATTCTCACTGACTCCCGCACATATACCTACACCATATTCCCATTCTCTCACCCTTTCACCTTTCCATTTAGTTTCAGTCAATCCACATATATCCACTTTTGCATCCTCAAGCACCTGGACAATCTCTCTCTCTTTCACTTCATCATTCACTCCTCTCACATTCCACGTTCCTACCCTCAGAATGTCCTTTGTCCGTTCCTTAGTCGTCAACGTATGGTCCGTCCGGGTCCGAGGCGCTTTATTCGCTTGTTTAGTTAGTTCTTTTTACGGGGTGGGGCACTAACCCACCACCAACCCTTTTAGTCGCCTCGTACGACAAGCAGGGATACTGGGGGGGTAGTCTTGAAACCCCCCTAACCCCCGGGGGTAGTAATAATAATTATAATAATAATAATAATAATAATAATAATAATAATAATAATAAAATAATAATAATAATAATAAAATAATAATAATAATAAAATAATAATAATAATTATAATAATAATAATACAATGGAGATGCTTCCAATACGAGAGAGAGAGA
>NC_137013.1:697500-705000 GCF_032717465.1 Coenobita brevimanus
TTTCTTCCTTCTATCTCTCCCCACCTTCATTCTCTCTCTCTCTCTCTCTCCAACAAAAAGACAGCCACCGTCAGCCCCAAAGACAGCCACATTTCACTCTCTTCCGACAGTCAATCAGCCGCGTTAATTGCACCGATAGCGAGAGGCAAAACATTACGGGGTTTTTATCGGCGCTGATGCGGGAGCGACGGCGCGATAGACCGAGTGATAGACAGATAGATATAAAGGTGGAGAAAAATACACAAAGATACATATAGAGATAGATACATTCAGATATATATAGATAGAAGATATAGATAGATAGATAGATAGATAGACAGATACATACATAGATATAAATAGATTCCTACATACATACATACATACACACTGATATATTTAGATAGAACATATACTTTGACCTGTTACTTTGAACTTTGACCCAAGGCTCTCAAATTGCACTACTTCATCCTTGCCTGATCCTCAACCCTTCCACAAAAATTCCATCAAAACTGCATCAAATCTATCACATCTGACCTCGTCCCGGTGACCTACCCTGACCTCTGACCTAGTGCCCACTATGTCCAACCTCTTCATCCTTCCACTAACCTTCATCCTGCCACCGAGTTTGGTCAAAATCGGATATGCAATAAACTGTTTAAGCTGACATTGGCATGTGACCTATTACCTTCAAAAATAATAGGTCACCCTTTTGCGTGACCCTTAACACTTCCAGTAAGTTTTGTGCAAATGAAATAAAAATTGCCTTAATTATTTTGCTCACACACACACACACACACACACACACACACACACACACACACACACACACACAAATCGAACCCTCCTTCCTCACTACCTTGTCTTATATTCCCCCACCAAGCTTGGCTGAAATCGGACCAGTGTTGTGAGTTACGATGCTCTCTCTCTCTCTAATTCCGCCCCAATTTTACAGTTCATGCTCTCTCTCTCTCTCTCTCTCTAATTCCGTCCCAATTTTACCATTCTCTCTCTCTCTCTCTCTCTCTCTCTCTCTCCCCCGAAACAGCAATATTTATCATGTTTATTCGCAGTTTATGATGAGGAAAATAGGCTTTACACCTCTGTGGGAGAGAGAGAGAGAGAGAGAGAGAGAGAGAGAGAAGCATAACTCAAATTTGGTAGTAGTTTTAGTAGTAGTAGTAGTAGCAGCAGTAGTGGTGGTGGTGGTGGTGGTAATAATAATAATAATAATAATAATACACACACACTGAAGGTGGAAAATTGTGAAAATTCTCTCTCTCTCTCTCTCTGTCCTTCCCTCCTTCTTTCACTTCCTTTCCATCCTTCCTTCCTTCCTCCTCTCACTGTCTATCCTTCTTTCCTTCCTTCCTTCTCCCCCTCTCCCTCCTCCCTCCCTCCCTCCTCGGCAGTAATTCTCCCTCTGTCACCACCATTCCTCTCTCTCTCTCTCTCTCTCTCTCTCCCCCTTCCTCGTTCACTCTTTCACCTTCCTTCTTTCTTTCCTTCCTTTCTTCCTTCCCTCCCTCCTCCCTTCCTTCCCTCCCTCCTTCCTTCCCTCCCTCCTTCCTTCCTTCATTCTCTCCCTCCCTCCTACCTCTCTCCATCCCCCGTCTCTGTCTGTCTGTCTCTCTCTCCCTCCCTCCATTGTCTGTCTGTCTGTCTGTCTCTCTCTCTCTGTACATCTGATTTATAATGAGATATAGAACAATTTATGGCGTAATGTGAGCTAGCTTTAAAAGAGAGAGAGAGAGAGAGAGAGAGAGAGAGAGAGAGAGAGAGGCCTCATTTTCTGTCACTTAGCAACTTAGTCTGATCATTATAAGAAAATGGTAATATATCAAAGTCTATCTATCTATCCATCTGTCTATCTATTCATGTATCTATCTATCTACCTGCCCGTCTATGTATCTATGTATCTACTTGTGCGTTTATCTATCTACATATCTGTATATCTATCTATCTATCTAATTCCTTCATTAATAGAGCCCAAGGGATTCATAGTTCTCTCTCTCTCTCTCTCTCTCTCTCACTTTTTCATCCTTCCTTCCTTTTGTTTCTTCTCCCTCCCTCCTTCCTTCCCTCCCTCTCTCTTCCCTCCCCTCCGTCCCTCCCTCCTCCCTTCCCTTTCTTCCATACTAATTTCTCTCTCTCCCTCCTTACCTCCTCCCTCCCTCCCTCTTTCCTCCATCTCTCATTTTTTCTTCCGTCCCTCCTTTCCTCCCTCGCTCTCTCCCTTTTTCTTCTCTCTCTCTCTCTCTCTCTCTCTCTCTCTCTCTCTCTCTCTCATTCCTCCTACCCTCCCTCGTCCTTTCCTCCCTCCCTCCCCGTTTCTTCTCTCCCTCCCTCCCTCCCCTTTTCTTCTCCCCCTCCCTTCCTCCCTTTTTCTTCTCCCCCTCCCTCCCTCCCTCCTTTTTTCTTCTCTCCCTCTTTCTCTCTTTTTCTTCTCCCCTTTCCTCCCTCTCCCTCCCTCTCTCTCTCCCTCCTTCATCAGTCAATGTGATTTATCCTCAAGAGTTTCATGAACTGAAATCCAACTCTCTCTCTCTCTCTCACACACACACACACACACCTTCCCTCCCTCCCGCCATTCTTTCTCCCTGTCATTCTCTCTCTCTCTCACACACACACACACACACACACACACACACACACACACACTCTCTCTCTCTCACACACACACACACACACACACACACACCTTTCCTCCCTCCGTCCCTCCATTCTTTCTCCCTGTCATCCTTCCTTCCTTCCTTCCTCCATCCGGTACCTTTTGACTCTCTCTCTTTCTTATTCTTCCTTCCTTCCTCCCTCCATCCGGTACCTTTTGACGCTCTCTCTCTCTCTCTCTCTCTTTCTTATTCTTCCTTCCTTCCTCCTTCCATCCGGTACCTTTTGACTCTCTCTCTCTCTCTCATTCTTCCTTCCTTCCTCCCTCCATCCGCTGCTCTTTGACTCTCTCTCTCTCTTATTCTTCCTTCTTTCCTTCCTCCATCCGCTGCTCTTTGACTCTCTCTCTCTCTCTCTCTCTCTCTCATTCTTCCTTCTTTCCTTCCTCCATCCGCTGCTCTTTGACTCTCTCTCTCTCTTATTCTTCCTTCCTTCCTCCCTCCATCCGGTACCTTTTGACTCCCTCTCTCTCTCTCCCTCTCTCTCTCTTATTCTTCCCTCCTCCCTCCCTCCATCCGGTGCTCTTTGACCTCTCTCTCTCTCCCTCCCTCTCTCTCTCTCTCTCTCTCTCTGTCTCCCTCCCTCTCTCTCCCTCCACTTCTTTACCAACAAACTTTCATTTTACGAAGATAAAAACATTGAGTTTGTAATGAATGGTCTGTCTGTCTGTCTGTCTGTCTGTATTTTGTGAGCTGTCTCTCTCTCTCTCTCTCTCTATCTACCTAGCTATCAATCTATCTATCTATCTACCATCTCAATGTATATGTATCTATCACTATTAATCTCTCTCTCTATGTCTGTCTGTTTGTCGGTCTGTCTATGTGTCTGTCTTCAATCTATTTCTACCTATCTGTCTATCTATCTATCTATCTACCTATCTATCTACCAATGTATACCCATCTCTATCTCAACTTATCTCTATCGATCTAGCTATCTATTTCTGTCTATCCTTGTGTATCTATCGACCTATCTATTCGCATATGGGTCTCTCTCTCTCTCTCTCTCTCAACCCCCTAATCAACCAGTCTCCAAATAAGAGAGTGAGCCAATTTAAAGAGAGTGAGCCAATTTAAAGAGAGAGTGAGCTAATTTAAAGAGAGTGAGCCAAATTAAAGAGTGAGCCAATTTAAAGAGAGTGAGCCAAATTAGAGTGAGCCAATTTAAAGAGAGTGAGCTAATTTAAAGAGAGTGAGCCAAATTAAAGAGAGTGAGCCAAATTAAAGAGAGTGAGCCAAATTAGAGTGAGCCAATTTAAAGCGAGTGAGCTAATTTTAAAGATAGTAGAGGAAGTGAACGCCACGTCAAGGCCAACGAAAACAAAGAAAAATAACGAAAGAAAACGGGAATGGGGATATCTCTTAATGGGAAACTTATCTAGATGAATCGCTTGTTGAAAGGCGTTAAGGGTGTCGATTTTGGGCAAGGGGGGGGAGTGTTTTTTTTTATTTTTTTTTTTTGGGGGGGGGGCTGTGGCAGATATATTGAGGTGGTTGTGGTGCTATCTATCTATCTATCAGTCTATCTATCTTCTTTATTTCTATCTATCCAACTATCTTACTTATCAATCAATCTATCTTATCTATTTTTATCTATCTATCCATCTACCTTACTTATCAATCTATCTATCTTATCTATTTTATCTATCTATCCATCTATCTTACTTATCAATCTATCTACTTATCTATCTATCTATCTTACGGTACCTATCTATCTATCTATCTCTATCTTTAATATTATACCTATTTATTTATCTATCTATATGTCCATCTATCTATCTTATTTGTCTATCTATCTCATCTATCTTATCCCTTTATCTATCTATATCTATCTATCTATATTTAGGACTTTTGCTATGTATCTATTTGCTGTCTGTCTATCTGTCAATCAATCTATCTATCTGTCTATCCACCTTTTTCTTACGTATCTATCTATCTGGCTATCTATCTAGCTATTCAATTCAGTCTATCTATTTGGACTTTGCTATCTATCTATCTGTCTATCTATCTATTAAACTGTCTATCCATCAGGGTTTTATCTATCTATCTGTCTATCTATCTACGTGTCTATTTGGGCTTTTGTTATTTATCTATCTGGGAATCTATCTATTTAGATATATCTATCTATCTGGGCTTGTTATCTATCCAACTACCTATCTATCTACCTATCCAACTATCTATCTATCTATCCAACTATCTATCTATCTATCTAGGCTATCTAACTATCTATCTACCTATCCAACTATTTATCTATCTATATCTATCTATCTATTACTCCTTCTTGATGGATATATCTATTTGTCTATCTATCTGTCTATCTACTTGCCCATTTATCAGTCTATCTATCCATCTATCGATTTATCTATCTATGTATTCAATAATCTATCTGTTTTATCTCTATCTATCCATCTATCTACCTATCTATCTATATCTATCTATCTATGCATCTATCTATCTACCTATCTATTTATCTATCCATCAATATATCTATCTATCCATCCATCCACTTAGCTATCCACCCATCTATCTATCTACCCATCCACCTATCTATCTATCTATCCATCCATCTATCTAACCTGCCATCCAACAATTACCATTCTGTTTATCTATCTATCTCCACTACCTACCCACCCACCCATCTATCTATCGACCTATCTATTCGCCCCAGCCTCTCTCTCTCTCTATCTATCGGTTCCCGTTTTCTGTGAATGGATATCCGATAAAGATGGGGAGACTTTTTTATATACCGCCCGAAACAATGTGAGAGAGAGAGAGAGAGAGAGAGAGAGAGAGAGAGAGAGAGAGAGAGAGAGAGAAAATGAGAAAATTACTAGAGAGAGAGAGAGAGAGAGAGAGAAAATGTGAATATTACGAGAGAGAGAGAGAGAGAGAGAGAGAGAGAGAGAGAGAGAAATGAGAAGAATATTACTAGGGAGAGAGAGAGAGAGAGAGAGAGAAATGAGAAGAATATTACTAGGGAGAGAGAGAGAGAGAGAGAAATGAGAAGAATATTACTAGGGAGAGAGAGAGAGAGAGAGAGAGAGAGAGAGAGAGAGAGAGAAATGAGAATATTACCAGAGAGAGAGAGAGAGAGAGAGAGAAATGAGAAGAATATTACTACGGAGAGAGAGAGAGTATACATGAGCATAGTAAATGTTCGTGTGTGTGTGTGTGTGTGTGTGTGTGTGTGTAGACAGACGGATATGGATAGATGGACAGATAGATAGATAAATAGATTGACAGACAGATAGATAGATTGATACATAGAGACACAGCTAGAGAGAAGCAGATAGATATAGACAGATAGACAGACTGATAGATACATACAAACCCACAAATACATAGATAGATATGGACAGAGACAGATGGAGATGGTACCAAGAATGTGTGTGTGTGTGTGTGTGTGTGTGTGTGTGTGTGTGTGTGTGTGTGTGTGTGTGGTTGGTGTCCTCATGCAGGTAACTTCCTTCCGTCTCTCTCTCTCTCTCTCTCTCTCTCTAATACTGTTCCTCTGATTTTATTTTTCTTTACTTCTCTCTCTCTCTGTCATTTTTCCCTACACCATCATCGCCACCATAATAATAATAATAATATTAATAATAATAATAATAATAATAATAATAACGGTAGTAGTAGTAGTTGTTGTACTTGTAGCAGTACTAGTAGTTGTAGTAGTAGTAGTAGTAGTAATAATAATAATAATAATAATTATTATTATTATTATAACTAGTAGTAGTAGTAGCAGTAACAGTAGTAGTAGTAGCAGTAATTAAAGGAAAAATAATAATAATAATAGATATAGCCAAAATAATAATAATAATAATAACAATAATAATAACAATAATCCATCCATCTATCATCCAATCCTACGTTGCCCCATGAGGAGCGTAAGAGCCCGGGACTAGGCAGTTGGTCCTGACATTTAAGATGAGAGTGACCAGCCTCACTCATCCCTGAGTGGCATTACATGAGCAATAAACCCCAACCACCCCTTGGATATAAACCTTCACCGGCTCAATCCGATTGGAGCGCCTTAATTACCCACTAAACCACCAGGCGCCAAAATTTGGTTATATGGTTACCACCCAGCGTAGTAAATGGTTTCCTGGTGTACAGGAAACCATTTGGCTTGTCACTCAGTGTAAAGTCACCCACAGGCAGAAGGAAGAGGAAAGAATGAAGGAAAGAAAGACAGAAGAGGGAGAGTAAAGTTACCCACAGGCAGAAGGAAGAGGAAAGAATGAAGGAAAGAAAGACAGAAGAGGGAGTGTAAAGTCACCCACAGGCAGAAGGAAGAGGAAAGAATGAAGGAAAGAAAGACAGAAGAGGGAGAGTAAAGTTACCCACAGGCAGAAGGAAGAGGAAAGAATGAAGGAAAGAAAGACAGAAGAGGATGGAAGGAAAGAAGGATGGAAGAGAGGAAAAGGCAGACACCCGACAGCAGCACTACATCGAATGAGTGGATGGTGAGCGCCCCCACCTTCCACAAATAATAATAATAATACAAACCAGTCAGTCGTAATTACCTTATTAATCCCGATTCTCGACTCACCTGAAATGAGCAGGTGCGTTAATCAGCTGAGATTTTTTGCTGCTTCAATAATAATAATAATAATAATAATAATAATAAAAATAATAATAATGATAATATTGACACACTAATAATAATAATAATAATAATAATAATAATAATAATAAACAATAATAATGGAGGTAGTAACAGCAGTAGTACTGGTAGTAGTAGTAGCAGTAGTATCATCATCACCATCATCATCATCACCTTAACTATCTATCTATCTATTGCCAGACGCCATAATCCCGTAAGGGGTGGCCATTTGACTTTGAGTTATTTGTT
>NC_137013.1:715000-717500 GCF_032717465.1 Coenobita brevimanus
AGTCTCCCTTAACATATTCCTAAGAAAATTTAGTCGCTGCGGAAAATAATGAATAAAAATCTTAATAAATAAATAAATAAATAATGAACACGTAGGAAGGCAGAGTGCAATACCCGCGCCCAGTAGCTGAAGACCCGAACTGCTACACCCTTGCCTGACCCTCAACCCTTCCACCAGATAAAAATTAAGATGACCCTTCTGTGACCTTGAATGAACTTTGACCTGTTCTCATACACAACAGGTCACCCCCTCAAATGATCCTCAGGCCTCACACACACACACACACACACACACACACACACACACACACACACACACACACACACAGATACACACACACACACACACACACAGATACAATTGTTTGATCTACTGTCTGTCTGTCTGTGTCTGTCTGTCTGTCTGTCTCATATCACGCCTCTTCCAACATGTTTTTCTGTCTATCTGTCTGAAAAGATTTGGTAACGCGATAATAATAATAATAATAATAACGACTGTAGTAGTAGTAGTACTAGTGAATAATAATAATAATAATAATAACGACAGTAGTAGTAGTAGTAATAAGCAGCAACAGTAGTAGCAGCAGCAGCACCAGCAGCAGCAGTAGTAGTAGTAGTAGTAATAGTAGTAAGCTGTAGCAGGAGCAGCAGCTGCAGTAGTAGTAGTAGCAGTAGCAGTAGTAGTAGTGGTAATATAATAATAATAATAATACATTTGAGTGTGGCTCTTTCTACATATTATTGATGATTCTCCATTTATTTATTTATTTTATTTATCTTTCTTCCTCTCTCGACCCAACCCCATCCAGTCCATGGGTAAGAGCAGATGGGGATGATGATGATGATGATGATTTTTATTGTTATCATCATTTATGTTATTATTATTATTACTATTATTATTATTATTATTACTATTATTATTATTACTACTACTACTACTATTATTATTATTCTATCTATCAATCTATCTATCTATCTATTGCCAGACGCCTCAATCTCGTTTGGGGTGGCCACAGACAAATCGCCTCCAAGTCGCCCTGTCCCCCGCCATTTCACTGCCCTGCTCCCAATTCACACCCCCCTCTCTCATATACCTCTCCATCCCATCCCTCCATCTCATACTCGGCCTCCCTCTCCCTCTTCCCCCCTCCACCTCACTCACATACACTCTCTTCGTCAGTCTTTCACTCACCATCCTCTCCACATGGCCAAACCACCTCAGTGTGTTCCTCATAACGCTTCCTATCACATCCACATCAACACCACAACGCTCCTTTATATCCTCATTCGTCAGCCTGTCTCTCCATGTAACTCCACAGGCTCCTCTTAAATAACTTATTTCCACTGCTCTCACTCTTGACTTGTGTCCTTCCAACAACGTCCAAGCTTCACTTCCGTACGTTAGAGTTGGTATCACAATACTGTCATGTAGTAACTTTTTCACTTCCACGCTCACTTCCCTGTTTCTTATCACTGCTTTCAAAGAACCAGCAACCTTTCTTCCCTGCTGTACCCTTTCAAGCACTTCACCTTCCAAACCTCCATCCTTACTCATCACACTACCCAAGTACTTAAACATACTCACATTTTCCAATTCCTCACCATCCAACCTCGCTGTACATTCACTGACTTCACCTCTCTCAAAGACCATCACTTTACTCTTCCCTACATTCACCTTTAGATTCTGTTTCTTACACACTCTCCCAAACTCATCCACCAAGCCTTGCAGCTCCCCTTCGTCTTCACTCAACAACACAGTATCATCTGCAAACAACAGTACAGGGCGTTTCCAAACACTATCTCACCAGGGCCACTCCAACATCCACTACCCTACCTTGTACCTCTTTTATTACCCCATCCATGACAGACTGAACAACCATGGAGACATGACACATCCCTGTTTCAACCCAACTTTCAAAGAGAAAAATTCACTTAGTTCACCATCCACACGCACTGCAGCCTTCGCACCATCGTACATACTCTTCACAGCATTCAACAACTTCCCATCTACTCCATATATTCTTAATACTTTCCACAATCCTTGTCTATCCACCCTGTCATATGCTTTCTCCAAATCCATGAAAGCCGCATACAACTTCTTTCCCTTCTCTAGAAACTTTTCCACTAAAGGTCTAAGAATGAATATCTGATCTACACAACCTCTTCCCTTCCTAAAGCCTCCCTGTTCTTCTCCAACTAATTTCTGTTCTTTCTCTAACTCTGTCAATAAGTATCCTACCATACACTTTTCCTATTATACTAAGAAGACAAATGCCCCTATGATTACCACACACTTCTTTTTCACCTTTTCCTTTGTACAAGGGAATAATTATACCTGACTTCCAATCCTCCGGGACTCTACCTTCCTCCCAGGCCAATCTGCACATCTTCCACATCCATTCTACTACTATCTCTCCCCCATGCTTCAGCATTTCACCACACACTCCATCAATTCCTGGGGCTTTCCCCGATTTAACTTTCTTCATTGCTTCCACAACTTC
>NC_137013.1:742500-747500 GCF_032717465.1 Coenobita brevimanus
TTCATTCTTTCTTTCCTTCATTCATTCGTTTCTTCACTCATTCCAACGCTCCTTCATTCATCCTAACTCTCCTTCATTCATTCTTGCCTTCCTTCCTTCACTCCTTTCTTCATTCATTCTTACCCTCCTTGCTTCATTCATCCTAATCTTCCTTCATTCATTCTAATCATCTTTCATTCACGCTCACGCACGTAATTACACAC
This sequence comes from Coenobita brevimanus, assembly GCF_032717465.1. Taxonomy (NCBI): domain Eukaryota; kingdom Metazoa; phylum Arthropoda; class Malacostraca; order Decapoda; family Coenobitidae; genus Coenobita; species Coenobita brevimanus. Next base: position 742,704 of record NC_137013.1, read on the forward strand.
ACACACACAGATACACCTGTCCTTTATGCATGACAAGCACCTACCTGGAGTAATTAATTCTCTCTCTCTCTCTCTCTCTCTCTCTCCCTCTCTCTCTCTCAATAAATCCCTGAGTTAGGACACCAGCGAAGTGTGTGTGTGTGTGTGTGTGTGTGTGTGTGTGTGTGTGTGTGTGTGTGTGTGTGTGTGTGTGTGTGTGTGCGTGCGTGCGTGCGTGCGTGCGTGCGTGCGTGTGTGTGTGTGTGTGTGTGTGGGTGTGGGTGTGCGTGCGTGTGTGTGTGTGTGTGTGTGTGTGTGTGTGTGTGTGTGTGTGTGTGTGTGTGTGTGTGTGTGTGTGAGAGAGAGAGAGAGAGAGAGAGAGAGAGAGAGAGAGAGAGAGAGAGAGAGAATGTTGATATAGACAGCTAGTATCGTATCGTTTATAAAGGCCCCAATATGCTTGCATGCGTCGGTCTTGGTCACCTAACGGCGGTACTCAACACTGCTCGATCTCTGGCAGCCTCTCTATTTAGTCCTGTATCCCTGATGTCACACTGTATGGCCTCGTCCCAGGTCTTCTTCGGTCTACCTCTCACAACCCTACCGGTACCCCCAACATTAACACTCACTTCTGCACCCAATTATCACCCCCCATCCTCTCCACATGCCCAAACCATCTCAGTCTACCCCTCCTCATCACAACGCCAATACACTCCAGTCCCATCCTACCTCTCAACTCTTCCATCGTAAACCTAGCCCCCCCCCCAAGGCCTCGCACTCAAGGACGCACTGCACATCCGCTTAATCAGTGCCAGTTCTGTACGTTTGAGCCTGCGAATATCCTCTTCCTTTACTGCCCAAGTCTCACTACCATACAGCATTACACTCCTAACACATGCTGCATACAAAGATCCCTTAGCAGGTAGGGAGAGTCCTCTCAATGTCAGGAGAGGCAACAGCTCCCTGAACTTCTTCCAACCACTCCTCACTCTAGCCACGGAGATAACTCCAGCCCCACCTCCAGCACACAACATGTCCCCCAAATAACAAAACTCCTCCACACACTCAAGAGACTCACCAGCAAGACCAATCCTTTCACGCCTGACAGTCTCCACCTGCTCTCCTCGACACACTGCACACAGGAAATCAGCATTATCTCGCAGTCTACCAGTAATACCACTACATCTCTTATGCACCCACTTATCACAAACACTGCATTATCTCGCAGTCTACCTCTAATACCACTACATCTCTTATGCACCCACTTATCACAAACACTGCATTATCTCGCAGTCTACCTCTAATACCACTACATCTCTTGTGCACCCACTTATCACAAACACTGCATTATCTCGCAGTCTACCTCTGATATCACAACATCTCTTATGCACCCACTTATCACAAACACTGCACAAGATGGAGTTACTTCCCACGCCCTTGTGGCAAATTGCACATGGCCACTCTCACTCTTCCTTGACAGTACCAGCACCAGCCCTAGATACCATCACTTTTGTTTTATCTGCATTTACAGACAAACAACATAAACAAACAATAAACAGATAGGCAGATCGATAGATAGACAGATAAATAGTTAGATAGATAGAAAGACACTAAGAAATACAGAGACTGACAGGCATAAAGAGAAGAGAGTTGAAGTGAGTGCATGATTTGTGTGTGTGTGTGTGTGTGTGTGTGTGTGTGTGTGTGTGTGATGAAAACTTATTCTCTCTCTCTCTCTCACACACACTCTCTCTCTCTCCCTCTTACATGCTCAACAGTCACGCATTTCATGTTCTCTCCCTTCCCTCCCTCCCTCCCCTCCTCCCTACCATACCAACATCTCCCTCCCTCCCTCCCTCCCCTACTCCATACTTCCTCCCCTCCCTCCCTCCTTCTTTCACCCCCTTCTTCTTTCCTTTCCTCCCGCCATCCTCTTTCCCTTCTCTCCTCCTCTATCATTCCTCCTTCCCTCCCTTCCTTCACTTCCTCCTTCCCTCTCTTTCTCCCATGCTTCCCTCCTTCCTTCGATCTACGAGTATATCTCAATCTCTTCTCTCTTTCCATTCTTCCTCTCTCTCTCTCTCTCTCTCTCTCTCCTTTCCATACTTTTCTCCTTCCTCTCCTTCCCTCCATTCCTCCTTCCTTCCTTCTTTCCTTTCCTTCCTTCTCTCCTTCTTTTACTTCCTCTTTCCTTCTTTTCCTCCCTCACTTTTTCCTTCCTTCTCTTTCTTCTTCCTCCCTGATTCCTTCCTCCTTTCCTTCTCTCACTTCTTTCCCTCCTTCCTTCTCTTTCTTCTTCCTCCCTGATTCCTTCCTCCTTTCCTTCTCTCACTTCTTTCCCTCCTTCCTTCTCTCTCACCTCTCCTTCGTTTTCCCATCCCTCTCTCCCTCCTTTACTTTCTCTCTCTCCTTTCCTCACTTCTTCCTTCACACCTTCCCCTTCCTTCTCTCTCCCTTCCTTCCTTCTCTTTCTCCCTTCCTTCCTTCTCTTCCTCCCTTACTTCCTCCTTCCTAACTCTGGGAGGAGGAGGAAGAGGAGGAGGAAGAGTAGTAGTAGTAATAGTAGTAGTAGTAGTGGTGGTGGTGGTTGTAGTAGAAGTAGTAGTAGTAGTAGGAGTAGTAGGAGTAGCAGTAGTAGTAGTAGTAGCAGTAGTAGTAGTAGTAGTAGTAGTAGTAGTAGTAAAGTAATCAGTGTAACGGTAGTGGTACTTGCCCTTAGAGATGAAATAGTGATAGTCGCAAGAACCAATTGTGGTAGTAACAACCATCGGACACGCAACTACCAACATTCATCACCACAATCACCACAATCCAACCACCCAGGCCAGGTAGAATCTCATTAGGCTTAGTAATTATATCTACCCTTATCACGTGAGGTAATGTTGGTAGTTGTGGTGGTAATGTTGGTAGCTGTGGTGGTAATGTTGGTAGTTGTGGTGGTAATGTTGGTAGTTGTGGTGGTAATGTTGGTAGTTGTGGTGGTAATGTTGGTAGTTGTGGTAGTAATGTTGGTAGTTGTGGTGGTAATGTTGGTAGTTGTGGTGGTAATGTTGGTAGCTGTGGTGGTAATGTTGGTAGTTGTGGTGGTAATGTTGGTAGTTGTGGTGGTAATGTTGGTAGTTGTGGTAGTAATGTTGGTAGTTGTGGTGGTAATGTTGGTAGTTGTGGTAGTAATGCTGGTAGTTGTGGTGGTAATGTTGGTAGTTGTGGTGGTAATGCTGGTAGTTGTGGTGGTAATGCTGGTAGTTGTGGTGGTAATGCTGGTAGTTGTGGTGGTAATGTTGGTAGTTGTGGTAGTAATGTTGGTAGTTGTGGTGGTAATGTTGGTAGTTGTGGTGGTAATGTTGGTAATTGTGGTGGTAATGTTGGTAGTTGTTGTGGTAATGTTAGTAGTTGTGGTGGTAATGTTGGTAGTTGTGGTAATGTTGGTAGTTGTGGTGGTAATGTTGGTAGTTGTGGCTGTAATGTTGGTAGTTGTGGTGGTAATGTTGGTAGTTGTGACAGTAATGTTGGTAGTTGTGGTAGTAATGTTGGTAGTTGTGGTAGTAATGTTGGTAATTGTGGTGATAATGTTGGTAGTTGTGGTGGTAATGTTGGTAGTTGTGGTGGTAATGTTGGTAGTGGTGGTGATAATGTTGGCAGTGGTGTGGTAATGTTGGTAGTTGTGGTGGTAATGTTGGTAGTTGTGGTGGTAATGCTGGTAGTTGTGGTAGTAATGTTGGTAGTTGTGGTGGTAATGTTGGTAGTTGTGGTAGTAATGTTGGTAGTTGTGGTGGTAATGTTGGTAGTTGTGGTAGTAATGTTGGTAGTTGTGGTGGTAATGCTGGTAGTTGTGGTTGTAATGATAGTTGTAGTAGTAATGCTGGTAGTTGTGATGGCAATGATAGTTGTAATGTTGGTAGTTGTGGTTGGTAATGCTGGTAGTTGTGGTAGTAATGTTGGTAGTTGTGGTGGTAATGTTGGTAGTTGTGGTAGTAATGTTGGTAGTTGTGGTGGTAATGCTGGTAGTTGTGGTAGTAATGTTGGTAGTTGTGGTTGGTAATGCTGGTAGTTGTGGTAGTAATGTTGGTAGTTGTGGTAGTAATGTTGGTAGTTTTGGTGGGAAGGAAGCTCCCTAATACCTCTTACTAAGCGATTCTGTCTTGGATACAGCTGGCTAATTTCTTTTTCTACGTAATTTATGCAGAGTATAACGAGAGAGAGAGAGAGAGAGAGAGTGTGAGAGAATTTTAAATAACACATAACAGGAGGGCATGTGTAATGAGCAAAATAAATCGCTTAGTAAGAGGTGTTAGGGAGCTTTCTTAACAAACGAAAATACGGGTCAAGAAGTACTATGTTTTACGTCTTGAGAAATATATAGCATCTTAAGACGAAATTCAACCTATTGCTCTCTCTCTCTTTCTCTCTCATTCTGTCCTTCCTTCCCTCCCTTTCATTCTTCCTTCCTTCCCTTTCTCTCTCTCTCTGTCCTTCCTTCCCTCTCCCCTATTAAAGTCCTTCCTCCCCCCCCTCTCTCTGTCCTTCCTTCCCTCTCCCCTATTATATTCCTTCCCTCCCTCCCTCCCTCTCTCTCTCTCCTTCCTTCCCTCCCTTTCATTCTTCCTTCCTTCCCTCTCCCTATTATATTCCTTCCTCCCCCCTCTCTCTCTCTCTCTCTCTCCTTCCTTCCCTCCCTTTCATTCTTCCTTCCTTCCCTCTCCCCTATTATATTCCTTCCTTCCCTCTCTCTCTGTCCTCCTTCTTCCCTTTCATTCTTCCTTCCTTCCCTCTCTCCTATTATATTTCTCCCCTCCCTCCCTCCCTCCCTCCCTCTCT
>NC_137013.1:752500-762500 GCF_032717465.1 Coenobita brevimanus
GTGTGTGTGTGTGTGTGTTTGCCGGCACGCACACACATGTACACAAACAATCACATACATAAACACACTATATGTACACAAACTCACACATACATTACCACACCTTCACATGTACACATAAATACATACATGAACATACACAAACACACCTACATACACACATAGAAACATGTTCTTGTGTGAAGCCATACTTACATATAAGCATACATACACAAAAGCTACACATACGCACATACATGTTTTATTCATTCAAACACGCACACACGTATATAGAAACATATACGCACACAAAATTACACATAGCACACATATTTAGTATTCTTTCACACACACACACACACACACACACACACCAACATAAACACACACACACACACACACACACACACACACACCAACATAAACACACACACACACACACACACACACCAACATAAACACACACACACACACACACACACACACCAACATAAACACACACACACACACACCAACATACACACACACACCAACATAAACACACACACACACCAACATAAACACACACACACACACACACACACCAACATACACACCCACACACATACACCAACATAAACACACACACACACAAACAAACACACACACACACACACACTAACAAACACACACACACACACACACCAACATAAACACACACATATACACCAACATAAACACACACACACACACACACACACACACACACACACACCAACATACACACACACACCAACATAAACACACACACACACACACACCAACATAAACACACACACACACACACACACACACACACACACACACACACCAACATACACACACACACACACACATACACCAACATAAACACACACACACACACATACGCAAACAAACACACACACACACACACACACACTAACAAACACACACACACACACACCAACATAAACACACACATATACACCAACATAAACACACACACACACACACACACACACACACACACACCAACAAACACACACATACACCAACATAAACACACACACACATACACCAACATAAACACACACACACACATACACCAACATAAACACACATACATACACCAACATAAACACACACACACACACACACACACACACACACACACACCAACATAAACACACACACACACATACACCAACATAAACACACATACATACACCAACACACACACACACACACACACACACACACACACACACACACACACACACACACACACACACACACACACACACACACGATGAGGTAATAAATAATAAAAATAAAAAATAAAAAATAATCCCGTATGTGGCAGGTAGACAGACAGGATTAGATAGATAGATAGATAGATAGATAAAAAGATAGATGAAAAGAAATAGGCGGAGATAGATAGATAGATAGATAGATAAACAAATGGGCAGACATAGATAGATATACAGATAGATAGATAGATAGACAGATGGACAAATGGACAGATAGATAGATAGATAGATAGGTGGATAGACAGACAAACATATCGGCAAAAATAGATTGGTAGGTAAGTAGGTAGGTAGGTGGGTAGGTAGATAGGTGGGTGGGTAGGTAGGTAGGTAGGTAGGTAGGTAGATAGGTGGGTGGGTAGGTAGGTAGGTAGGTGGGTGGGTGGGTAGGTAGGTAGGTAGGTAGATAGGTAGGTGGGTAGGTAGGTAGGTGGGTAGGTAGGTAGATAGGTGGGTGGGTAGGTAGGTGGGTAGGTGGGCAGGTAGGTGGGTGGGTAGGTAGGTAGGTAGGTAGGTGGGTAGACAGGTAGGTAGGTAGGTAGGTAGGTGGGTGGGTAGGTAGGTAGGTAGGTGGGTAGGTAGGTAAGTAGGTAGGTGGGTGGGTAGGTAGGTAGGTAGGTGGGTAGGTAGGTAGGTAGGTAAGTAGGTAGGTGGGTAGGCAGGTAGGTAGGTAGGTAGGTAGGTAGGTGGGTAGGCAGGTAGGTAGGTAAGTAGGTAGGTGGGTAGGTAGGTAGGTAGGTAGGTGGGTAGGCAGGTGGGTAGGTAGGTGGGTAGGTAGGTGGGTAGGTAGGTAGGTAGGTAGGTAGGTAGGTAGGTGGGTAGGTAGGTAGGTAGGTAGGTAGGTAGGTAGATAGACAGAGACAGATAGATAGGTAAGTAGATAGATGAACAAAATTACATACATACAGACAGACAGATAGATAGATAGATCGGTAGATAGATAAACAGATAGATAAATAGATAGATAGACAGACAGATAGATAGATAGATAGAGGAGAGGCCTAGTAGGTATACAGGTAGATAGATATAAGTAGATAGAGAGTTTTAGCAAAGAAAAGTACTGAGAGAGAGAGAGAGAGAGAGAGTGCGGTCACTGGCTGTCTCATTCAACCTTAGTTTGTGATAAATGAGGGAGGGAGGAAAGGGAGGGAGGGAGGAAAGAGATGTAGGTAGGGAGGGAGGAAAGGAGGAAAGAGAGGGAGGGAGGAAAGAGATATAGGTAGGGAGGGAAGGAAGGAAGGAGGGAAGGAGGGAGGAAAGAGAGGTAGGTAGAGAGGGAAGGAGGGAGGGACGGAGGAAAGAGAGAGAGAGAGAGAGAGAGAGAGATTCCTTTCAGCTGTACATCTCACATATAAACAAACAGATAAATCAGGCTTCTTCCTTTTCAGTTTTTCCTCCTCCTCCTCTACCTCTTCCTCCTCCTCTACCTCTTCCTCCTCCTCTACCTCTTCCTCCTCCTCTACCTCTTCCTCTTCCTCTACCTCTTCCTCTTCCTCTACCTCTTCCTCCTCCTCTACCTCTTCCTCCTCCTCTACCTCTTCCTCTTCCTCTACCTCTTCCTCCTCCTCTACCTCTTCCTCCTCCTCTACCTCTTCCTCCTCCTCTACCTCTTCCTCCTCCTCTACCTCTTCCTCCTCCTCTACCTCTTCCTCCTCCTCTACCTCTTCCTCCTCCTCTACCTCTTCCTCCTCCTCTACCTCTTCCTCTACCTCTTCCTCCTCCTCTACCTCTTCCTCCTCCTCTACCTCCTCCTCTACCTCTTCCTCCTCCTCTACCTCCTCCTCTACCTCTTCCTCCTCCTCTACCTCTTCCTCCTCCTCTACCTCTTCCTCCTCCTCTACCTCTTCCTCCTCCTCTACCTCCTCCTCTACCTCTTCCTCCTCCTCTACCTCTTCCTCCTCCTCTACCTCCTCCTCTACCTCCTTCTCTTCCTCTTCCTCCTCCTCTACCTCTTCCTCCTCCTCTACCTCTTCCTCCTCCTCTACCTCTTCCTCCTCCTCTACCTCCTCCTCTACCTCTTCCTCCTCCTCTACCTCTTCCTCCTCCTCTACCTCCTCCTCTACCTCTTCCTCCTCCTCTACCTCTTCCTCCTCCTCTTCCTCCTCCTCTACCTCTTCCTCCTCCTCTACCTCTTCCTCCTCCTCTTCCTCCTCCTCTACCTCTTCCTCCTCCTCTACCTCTTCCTCCTCCTCTACCTCTTCCTCCTCCTCTTCCTCCTCCTCTACCTCTTCCTCCTCCTCTACCTCTTCCTCCTCCTCTACCTCTTCCTCCTCCTCTTCCTCCTCCTCTACCTCTTCCTCCTCCTCTACCTCTTCCTCCTCCTCTACCTCTTCCTCCTCCTCTTCCTCCTCCTCTACCTCTTCCTCCTCTTAAATTATTTAGCCTAACGAAGCGCAGGTTAAGAGGGGACCTTATTGAAGTTTTCAAAATCATGAAGGGATATGACAACTTAGACATGAATAAATATTTTGATATAGACCGGTCGAGTCAAACCAGAAGTAATGGCTGCAAAATCATGGGAAAGCGATTCCAATCCCACGAAGCAAAATACTTCTTCTTTAACAGAGTTGTAAATATCTGGAACAGATTACCCTCAGATACCGTGAACAGTATCTCAATTGAGACATTCAAAAACAAATTAGACAAGTATTTGCACGAGAATCCTCAGCTGACTCTTTTTCTGTCCGAATAACTTGCTTTTATAGCTACGGTACATGTAAGTTCATTCCCCTTTTGTCTACAAGACACCCCGTAAACAATGTACCCGTACATAGTGTTGCGTCACGATATTATACATTTTCAGTTTATTCAGTGCAAAGAAAGCAATATAAGCACAGATTAGGATCTGCACAGATAACCCTGAGTTAACGGTCACTACTCTTACTTTCGACCTGTGATGGGCTGTGGATCACTGAGGGTCCCTGTTAGTCAAGTGACCACCATCGGGATTTTTTTAATGTACCAGGGGTCACTGCTTCAGGATGAAACTTGTGTACTGTCCCACATGGGAGAGTTCCTTGTCTCAGTGGAGTGAACAGAGCTATTGCCTGATTGACTGCTGCCTACCTAAAGAGCGCCAGGAAAGGTTCCCGCACCACCCCTAAACATCCACTCTGTGCATTGCACATCCACACTGTGCACTGTGCAGTCCCCTTTTATCTAAGACACCCGTCCTATATACTTTTCAGTCTCCCCAGCGCAAAGAAAGCAATATAAGCACAGATTAGGAGCTGCACAGATAACCCTGAGTTAACGGTCACTACTCTTACTTTCGACCTGTGATGGGCTGTGGATCACTGAGGGTCCCTGTTAGTCAAGTGACCACCATCGGGATTTTTTTAATGTACCAGGGGTCACTGCTTCAGGATGAAACTTGTGTACTTGTCCCACATGGGAGAGTTCCTTGTCTCAGTGGAGCAAACGGAGCTAGGGCCTGATTGACTGCTGCCTACCTTAAAAGCGCCAGGCAAGGCTGCTGCACCACTCCTAAACATCCACACTGTGCAGTGTGTAGCTTCCACGTTATGTCCACAGACTTCCCATTAACTCAATGTAACTGGTTTATAATGTCATGCCGTAACTATTATTTTATTTGTTTACTTTCTCTTTCAGGTTACTCTATCGGGTAGCTTATAGATAAAGTATTATAGAATGTGACTTTTCCTTTCCAGTGTTTCCTATAAAATTTCCATGTCAGTTTTTCCATGCTGCATGGTGGTTTTTCTCACTTTTTCCTGGAGGGTTTGGTGGTGGGGGGAGCCTTCTTGCTTTCCTATCCTTATCCTTCAACATGTAGAGTTAGATCTTGTAGTCATAGTTTTCTCTAACAAGCAGCCTCGAAAGGACCATAAGGTCTGTTGCTGTTTGCTTTCCTGTGTAATCCTGTGTAATCCTCCTCTACCTCTTCCTCCTCCTCTTCCTCTTCCTCCTCCTCTACCTCTTCCTCCTCCTCTACCTCTTCCTCCTCCTCTTCCTCCTCCTCTACCTCTTCCTCCTCCTCTTCCTCTTCCTCCTCCTCTACCTCTTCTTCCTCCTCCTCTACCTCTTCCTCCTCCTCCTCTTCTTCCTCCTCCTCCTCTTCCTCCAACATAAACGCCTGCAAAATAATCACACCTGTTAATTACCAACCTCAAGTTTGGACACACACACACACACACACACACACACACACACACACACACACACACACACACACACACATGCATTCCCCTTCCCTACACATACACGTACACACACACACACACACACACACACACACACACACACACACACACACACACACACACATTCCCCTTCCCTACACATACACGTACACACACACGCACACACAGACATTCCCTCCTCTCTCTCTCTCTCTCTCTCTCTCTCTCTCTCAGTGGATGATGTGTATTGTTGTTGTTATTGTTGTTGTTGTTGTTGTTGTTGTTGAGTAACCCCTGTCTGTCTGGCAGAGCAAACCCATTAATCGCAGGCAAGATGATCTGGTTCCCGGATGGACGCCGCATTTGCATTTCTCCGCCCAGTTAACAGGGGCACCATAGTAGGCTCCAAATTACCCTTTTATTTGGCTATGGTTACCACCCAGCGTTGTATATTAGGCTTGTCATTTAATACAAAGCAACAAGAAGTAGACGGAAGAGTGACAGAAAGTGACAGAAAGGATGCTATTATTATTATTCAAAGAGTGGACGTCAGGAGGCACTACATCAAGTGAGTGGATGGTGGTGTGAAGTAGGAAGCGAGGAGGGCAGACAGAAAAAGAATGATAGAGATGAAGGAAGAAGTAGGTAACGCTACATCAAGTGAGTGGATGACGGAATGAAACAGGAAAGACAGAAAAAGAATGATAGAGATGAATGAAGAAGTAGGAAGCACTACATCAGGTGAGTGGATGACGGTGAGAAATAGGAAAGGCAGAAAAAGAATGATAAAGATGAATGAAGAAGAGAGTGCTACATCAAGTGAGTGGATGATGCCCGCCACCACCCATCATCAGGTCTTAATTATTTATCTGTATTTAATATTCCCACTGCATTATTATTATTATTATTATTATTTTTATTATTATTATTTTTATTACTACAACTACTACTACTACTACTACTACTACCACCACCACTATTATTATTATTATTATTATTATTATTATTATTATTATTATCATCATCATCATCATCATTATTTTGTGGCTCCAAGTAACTCCAACAGGTGAGTGGATGGTGGTTCTTTAAAGGCTGTGGAATGCGTGAGCCTAGCCTCGGTGCCCTACGCTTAGCAACGGTGAGTAAGCGGTTTATTTTACCCTTTGTTCCGAATGTAGATAGATAGATAGACAGATAGATGGATAGAATTATACACGGATAGATAGATAGATAGACAGATAGATAAACAGACTAACAGACAGATCGATACATACATAAACGCATACATACATACATACATACACACATACATACATATACACATACAGTACATACACACATACATACATACACGCATACATACATACATGCATACACATACATACATACATAAATAAATACATACATACAGACACACACATACATACATACACCCATGAATACATACACATAAACAGGTACATACATACATACCTACACATGCACAAATACACACATACATACATACACACATACATACATATATACATACATACATACATACATACACAAATAAACATAAATAAATACTTACAGAAATAGATATACTTAGGCACCGATAGATAGATAGATTGATTGATAGACAAATAGACAGATAGATAGACAGATGGATAGACAGATAGACGTGAAGACAGTAGGAGTGTGAAAAGGAATATTACAGATAGACAGATAGATATAGATAGATAGATGATAAAGATGTAGATGGATAGATAGATAGACAGATAGACAGAGATGACAAAGTTAAAGATAGATAGACAGATAGATAGATAGACTAACAGATAGACGGACAGACTGATGATAGATATAGTTAGATAGATAGATAGATGGACAGAAAGATAGTCATAGATAGATAGATAGACAGATAGATGGACAGACAGATGATAAAGATATAGACAGATAGACAGACAGATGATAGATATAGATAGATAGACAGATAGATAGACAGACAGATGATAGATAGATAGATAGACAGACGGATGATAGATATAGATAGATAGACAGATAGATAGACAGACAGATGATAGATATAGATAGATAGACAGACAGATGATAGATAGATGGATAGACAGACAGATGATAGATATAGATAGATAGACAGATAGATAGACAGACAGATGATAGATATAGATAGATAGACATATAGATAGATAGACAGACAGATGATAGATATAGATAGATAGACAGATAGATAGATAGACAGACAGATGATAGATATAGATAGATAGACAGATAGATAGATAGATAGACAGACAGATGATAGATATAGATAGATAGACAGATAGATAGATAGACAGACAGATGATAGATATAGATAGATAGACAGACAGATGATAGATATAGATAGACAGAGAGATGATAGATATAGATAGATGGACAGACTGATGATAGATATAGATAGATAGATAGATAGACAGAAAGATTGAGAAATAGAAAGATAAACTGAGAGAGAGAGAGAGAGAGAGAGAGAGAGAGAGAGAGAGTTACATAAGAGCGATATTGGTAAATCTTACGTTATTGTGAACCACCGTCTATGTGATTTGTGGTGAGGGAGGGAGGGAGGGAGGGAGGGAGGGAAAGGGAGATAGATAGGGAGGGAGAGAGGGAGGGAGAGAGGGAGAGAATGGGAGACAGATAGGGAGGGAGGGAGGGAGGTAGAGAAAGAGAGGTAGAGAGAAGGGAGGTAGGGAGGGAGAGAAAGAGAGGTAGGGAGGAGGGGAGATAGGAAGGGAGGGAGGGAGGGAGGGAGAAGGGAGAGAGGGAGAGAAAGGGAGATAGATAGGGAGGGAGGATAGGAGGTAGGGGAGATAGGGAGGGAGAGAGGGAGATAGGTAGGGAGGGAGGATAGGAGGGAGAGAAAGGGAGATAGACAGGGAGGGAGGATAGGAGGTAGGGGAGATAGGGAGGGAGAGAAAGGGAGACAGAGAGGAGGGGAGGAAGGAAGGTAGGAAGGTAGAGATATAGAGGTAGGGAGAAGGGAGGTAAGGAGGGAGAAGAAGAGAGGTAGGGAGGAGGGGAGATAGGAAGGGGGGGAGGGAAGGAGAAGGGAGAGAGAAGGGAGAGAGGGAGAGAAAGGGAGATAGATAGGGAGGGAGGATAGGAAGTAGGAGAGATAGGGAGGGAGAGAGGGAAAGGGAGACAGATAGGGAGGGAGGAAGGGAGAGAAAGGGAGACAGATAGGGAGGGAGGAAGGGAGAGAAAGGGAGACAGATAGGGAGGGAGGGAGGGAGGATAGAAGGTAGGGGAGATAAAGAGGGAGGGAGGATAGGAGGGAGGGAGAGAAAGGGAGATAGATAGGGAGGGAGGATAGGAGGGAGGGAGATAGGGAGGGAGGGAGGGAAAGAAAGGGAGACAGAGAGGAGGGGAGGAAGGGAGGTAGGAAGGTAGAGAAATAGAGGGAGGGAGAAGGGAGGTAAGGAGGGAGAGGAAGAGAGATAGGGAGGAGGGGAGGTAGGGAGAGAAGAGGTAGGGAGAGAAAGAGAGGTAAGGAGAGAAAGGAGGGAGGAAGGGAGGGAGGACGTGAAGGAAAGGGAGATAGGGAAGGAGGAAGGGAGGGGAAAGGGAGAAAGACAGTAAGGAAGGAAATGGTAGGGAGAGAGAGAGAGAGAGAGAGAGAGAGAATGAGAAGGGAATGTGTGTGTGTGTGTGTGTGTGTGTGTGTGTGTGTGTTTTACGCACTTTATAGACAAAGTTTTAAAAGTATGGGATCCGTAATGTTGGTAGTTGTGGTAGTAATGTTGGTAGTTGTGGTGGTAATGTTGGTAGTTGTGGTGGTAATGTTGGTAGTTGTGGTGGTAATGTTGGTAGTTGTGGTAGTAATGTTGGTAGTTGTGGTGGTAATGTTGGTAGTTGTGGTAGTAATGTTGGTAGTTGTGGTGGTAATGTTGGTAGCTGTGGTAGTAATGTTGGTAGTTGTGGTGGTAATGTTGGTAGTTGTGGTGGTAATGATGGTAGTTGTGGTAGTAATGTTGGTAGTTGTGGTGGTAATGTTGGTAGTTGTGGTGGTAATGTTGGTAGTTGTGGTAATGTTGGTAGTTGTGGTGGTAATGTTGGTAGTTGTGGTAATGTTGGTAGTTGTGGTGGTAATGTTGGTAGTGGTGGTAATGCTGGTAGTTGTGGTGGTAATGTTGGTAGTTGTGGTGGTAATGTTGGTAGCTGTGGTAGTAATGTTGGTAGTTGTGGTGGTAATGTTGGTAGCTGTGGTAGTAATGTTGGTAGTTGTGGTGGTAATGTTGGTAGTTGTGGTGGTAATGTTGGTAGTTGTGGTGGTAATGTTGGTAGTTGTGGTGGTAATGTTGGTAGCTGTGGTAGTAATGTTGGTAGTTGTGGTGGTAATGTTGGTAGTTGTGGTGGTAATGTTGGTAGTTGTGGTAATGTTGGTAGTTGTGGTGGTAATGTTGGTAGTGGTGGTAATGCTGGTAGTTGTGGTGGTAATGTTGGTAGTTGTGGTGGTAATGTTGGTAGCTGTGGTAGTAATGCTGGTAGTTGTGGTGGTAATGTTGGTAGTTGTGGTGGTAATGTTGGTAGTTGTGGTAG
>NC_137013.1:767500-805000 GCF_032717465.1 Coenobita brevimanus
TGGTGGTAGTTGTGGTTGTAGTGGCGGTAGTTATGGTTGTGATGGTGGTAGTTGTGATGATGGTGGTAGTTGTGGTTGTGATGGTGGTAGTTGTGGTAGTGATGGTGGTAGTTGTGGTTGTGGTGGTGGTAGTTGTGGTTGTGGTGGTGGTAGTTGTGGTTGTGGTGGTGGTAGTTGTGGTTGTGGTGGTGGTAGTTGTGGTTGTGGTGGTGGTAGTTGTGGTTGTGGTGGTGGTAGTTGTGGTTGTGGTGGTAGTAGTTGTGGTGATGATGGTGGTAGTTGTGGTTGTGATGGTGGTAGTTGTGGTAGTGATGGTGGTAGCTGGGTGGATGCTGCGTACCCGCCGTAAAGAGAGAGAGAGAGAGAGAGAGAGAGAGAGAGAGAGAGAGAGAGAGAGAGAGAGAGAGAAAATTACCTCCATTTTTTTTAAGTTCCCCCTCTTATATATTTCTTTATTTTCTCATTTTCTTTTTCTTCCTTCTTTCCTTCTTCCTTCTCTTTCCTTCTTCCTTCCTTCCTTCTTCCTTCTTTCCTTCTTCCTTCCTTCTCTTTCCTCTCTTCCTTCCTTCCTTCCTTCTTCCTTCCTCCCTTCCTTCTTTCCTTCTCTACTTCTCCTTTTTTCTTTCTCTTCATTCATTCTCTCCATTCTTTCCTTCATTTCTTCATTCTTCGTTGTCTTTCCTTCCTTCCTTCCCTCCTCTCGTCTTTCCTTTCTTTCTTCCCTTCCTTCCTTCCTTGCCCCCCCCTTCCTCTCGTCTTTCTTTCCTTCCCTTCCTCCTTCCTTCCTTCTTTGCTTCCTTCCCTTCCTCCTTCATGCCTTCCTTCCTTCATTTATTCTTTCCTCCCTCTCTTCCTGTTCCTTTCCTTCCTCCATTCCGTCGTTTCTTCCTTCTTTCAGTCCTTCCTTCCCTCTCTCCTTCCTTCCTTCTTCCCGTCCATTCTTTCCTTCATCCTTCCTTCCTTCTTTCTTCCCGTCCTTCCCTCCATCCTTCCTTCTTTATATCCGTCCTTCTCTCCCTCCTTCCTTCCTTCAGCAGACGTTGAGAGTCTCGCGGAAAGAAATGTACGAGAGAGAGAGAGAGAGAGAGAGAGAGAGAGAGAGAGAGAGAGGAAAAAACTTGAAGAAAATCTAAGATGACGGATATTAATTCCCTTACGCTGCCCCCCCCTCTCTCTCCCTCCCTCTCTCCTTCCCTCCAAATCTCCCTCCTTCCTCCTCTCCCTCTTTCTCTTTCCTTTTCTCTCTCCCTTCCTCTCTCTCTCTCTCTCTCGCTCTCTTTTATATCTTTTTCTTTCCTTGTTTTTCCTCCCTCAGTTCCTTCCATCTTTACTCCTTCATTTTCTTCCTTCCTTCCTTCCCTTCTTCCTTCCTTCCCTTCTTCCTTCCTTCTTTCTCTTCTATTTTTCTCTCTCTTTCATTCTGCGTTGCCATCCTTCCTTCCTTGAATTTTCTCTTTCCTTCTCTTCCTCCCTCCCTTCTTCCTTTCTCTCTCCTTCTCTCTCTCTCTCCTGGGTTGCAAGAAGGTATAATTTAGTAAGTAGAAGTCTTGAATTTTCGCCCTTACAAACATACACCTGTCTTTCTATCTATCTATCAGGCTCCATTTTCTGTCTATCTATCTATCAGCCTCTATTTTCTATCTATCAGCCTGTCTATGTCTTTGTCTATCTATCTATCAGCCTCTATTTCTTATCTATGTCTATCAGCCTCTATTTCCTGTCTATCTATCCATCAGCCTCTATATTCTATCTATCTATCAGCCTCTGTCTATTTGTCTGTCTATTTTCTGTCTGTCTATCCATCCATTCTCTCATCAATCAAATAATAAATCTATCTATCTATCCGTCTGTCTGTCTATGTTTATCTTGTCTGTCTATCTATCTATCTCTGTCTATCTGTCTTTCTCTTTTTGCATCTATCCATTATTCCTTCTATCTATTTAGCATACAGATTATCTATCCTGCTATCAGACCTACTATCTGTCTTCCATCTATCTATCTATATCGTCATCTATCTATCTATCTATCCACCTAACCTATCCTTCATCTATCTAGGCTATCTAATCTATAATCTGTCCATCTATCTATCTATCTATCTATCCGGACCATAATCGTTCTCTCGGTCATAGGCTTTTATGGAGGAGAAACTTGCTCGAGAGAGAGAGAGAGAGAGAGAGAGAGAGAGAGAGAGTCACGCCATCACACCTTAATTAACAATGACCAGGTAACAACGTAAACAACAGGTAAACAACAACAACAACTACTACTACTACTACCACCATCACTACTACCACTACTACTACTACTACTACTACTCTCTAACCCTATAGAAGCGAAAGAGTTCCAGGCTTGATTTTAGGCCTATGACTAAATGATGTAGTAGTAGTAGTGGTAGTAATAGAGGTAGTACAGTAGAATTAGTAGTAGTTGTAATACTTGCTGTGGTAGTGGTGGTGGTAGTAGTAGTAGTAGTAGCAGCAGTAGTAATAACAATGTAATAATAATAATAATAATAATAATAATAATAATAATAATAACAGTAATAATAATAATAATAATAATAATAATGGTAATAACAATAATAATGACAATAATAATAATAATAATAATAATAATAATAATTCACTAATACAATCAAAACTCATCACTAAAATCACAATAATTAAACATCACATTACCTCAAATCAGCGGTGAAGGATCCGAGTTTTCCTGTACATTCTCTCTCTCTCTCTCTCTCTCTCTCTCTCTCTCTCACTAACTCATCTGCCACTGACTCACTTTTCATTATATTGTACATTTATGTCAGACTTCACAGTATTTTCATCAATTTACCGTTTTTTTAAGTACTTACCCAGTTTTTCATAATATGTAAACAACTAATTCACCAACGATTTCGCTTATGTCAAACTTCGTTACACCTTAGCAGTCAAGCTTCACATTTACGATAATCTTTTTTTTTTTTTTTACCAATAATGTATGTGTCTGTTTCCGTATTTAACAAAGTTCCGTGTTTGTGTAAAAAGTTGTAGGGCACACATGGATGGGTAACCAATGGGACGAGCGACAATCTCTTCACTCCCACTCCCTGAAGCGCACTGAGCCAGCCTGCCAGGGTTGCCAAATGCCAAGTCCATGTCGCCCAAGTACGCCCAAAAAATCGCCCAAAATCGCCCACCCAAAGGAGGCATTCACGAACAAATACACGATCAATTCCCCGTCTTAATTTACATTTTTATTCCGTATTATTAATTTATTTACTTATTTATTCATTATTTACTTTTTCATCTATTGGAAGAACGAGAGGTGGGAAATTCTGCACTTTTTTTTTCTTCTTCGTCCCCCTTGTTCACCCCTTCACGCCGATCAGGAATTTTTCGCCATATTCCAATCTCCGTCAATTAACTAAAATTCGGGAAGTCTTTGGGAGGCCGGGAGAGGCTAGATACACCCTTCATTGACCCCTTCACTACGAGAGGCCTTCCCTAAAAACCTAAATAAAATCTGAAGGTAGACAGACTTAAATTTGAAGAGGTAATCGAACTGAAACGGTTGGAGAAATACACAAACCCACGAAAATATACTTCATGTCAGCAAGTTCCTTTTTGTGGGAAACCAAATCAGTTAGTAGTAGTAGTAGTGGTGATAGTATAGTAGTAGTAGTAGTAGTAGTAGTGATGGTGGTGGCAGTAGCAGTAGTAGTTGTGGTGGTAGTAGTAGTAGTAGTGGTGGTGGTGGCAGTAGCAGTAGTAGTAGTTGTGGTGGTAGTAGTAGTAGTTGTAGTTGTGGTGGTAGTAGTAGTAGTAGTGGTAGTAGTAATGGTGGTAGCAGTAGTAGTAGTGATGGTGGCAGTAACTGTAGCAGTAGTAGTAGTAGTGGTGGTGATGGTGGTGGCAGCAGGAGCAGCAGTGTTAGCAGTAGTAGTAGTAATAGTAGTAGTAGTAGCAGCAGCAGTAGTAATAGTGCTGTAGTAATAGTAGTAGATGCAACCCCAGGCTCATATGAACGTGAACCCCACGGACAACAGGCCAAAGTTGTCCTTCTTCCGCAGTCCACCATCTTCCTTTAGGGTGAGGTGAGCAGAGTCCCGCTTTTTTGACGTCTGTCCCGCTTATTTAACTGCGATTAAAATGTCCCGCTTTTTTAGTAAATTATCTTACGTGTCCCGCTTTTAGAAAATTACTGTTACATTAGATATAAGATGACCTTCTTTTATGAAACTATGATGAATTAGTTAAAATTATGCATAATCCAAACCAAATGATATACCGAATTGTTATTATAGAATCTGTTATACTCACTGACAACTTTGGTCGGCCATTCACCGTACCATACGGTATGTTAGGAGTTTGTCTAAGACGTAAGGTTTGGCAGCCTCATGTGAGGTGCAGCGCTGTATATATATATATATATATATATATATATATATATATATATATATATATATATATATATATATATATATATATATATATATATATATATATATGCGACAATGTCCCGCTTTTAGCTCCAGTAAATCTGGTCACTTTACTTTAGGGGGATAGGGAGGGGGAACTGAGGAGGAATTAACTGGGCAGCTCCACCGGCTTGCTGCATCAGTGCCACCACGAGAAGGCTTCCAATACCAACATCACAGGGACCGTACAACACAGAAATGATTGTGTTTGACAGTCGAGGTGGTGGAGAGGGACACCTTCACGTGGTGGCACTGATACAGCCTTGCAGCGCCTCCGACTGGTTATACACACGTCCCTAGCTTCCCTTCCTGTCCCCCAAAAGGACTGCGGGGGAAGGAGAACTTCAGCCAACAGTCCACTGGGTTCACATTCAGGTGAGACTGGGGTTACAACTACCACTACAATTCCTACTACTGCTACTACTACTACTACCACCACCACTACTACTACTACTACTTTTATAACTGCTACTACCACTACTACTAATACCACCACTACGACTATGGACTACCATTACTGCTACTGCAACTACTACTACTACTACTACTTCTCCTTTTACTATTAAAATGCGTGACTTACAGAACAGTGCCCCCGAAATATACCATAGTGCCCCCGACAACGGGGCAAGCAAGATACAGCCCAGTATGCCCGGGAATGTGCCGAGACCCCCACACGGACCCCACGGGGTAGCCGCCACCAGTCGGAACAACCCCCGGCAACAGCGACATAAGTCAGCCCGGGCTGTGCGCCCCTATGTCACGCAGCCATCACGCCGTCGCCGTCGTAGGAGAAGGACACTACCTTCACGGAGTGGGATTGTTGAGCCAGCTAGGGGTGGAGTTGTTCTAGACACTCTAGACGGCGCCCCTCCTCTTGAGACGGCCTATTGTCGCTCCAAAAGTGTCCCGGTAGAGACGGCCTATTGTCGCTCCGAAAGTGTTCCGGTAGAGACGGCCTACTGTCGCTCCGAAAGTGTTCCGGTAGAGACGGCCTATTGTCGTTCCCGCCCTCGTGAGACGGCCTATTGTCGCTCCAAAAGTGTCCCGGTAGAGACGGCCTATTGTCGCTCCCCTCCTCGTGAGACGGCCTATTGTCGCTCCGAAAGTGTCCCGGTAGAGACGGCCTATTGTCGCTCCGAAAGTGTCCTGGTAGAGACGGCCTATTGTCGTTCCCCTCCTCGTGAGACGACCTATTGTCGTTCCGAGGGTGCACAGAAAGAGGCAAGGAGCGAGACATCACCCCGGCAGGAGACAAGAGCCCAGGCCTCCCATCCCAGAGTGGCCCAGACAGGCCTCACAGCCTCTCCTGGCCTCCGCTCCCTACGTCTGGCTCTAGAGCAGACGCGCCTGATGGGCCCCAGTGGAAGTCGATGCCACAGCCCTCCTCTGTCAGCGTTCGCAGTGTCTCTCGATTCTCCCCAGGACACCCGGGCGCGATCTCCATACGCCCCCACGACGACGTAAGGCTCCCACTTCCGGCCGAGACTTACACCAGAGGTTCCTGGAGCTATTCGGCCCCAGTCAAGAGGGCCATACCCCTGAGCCCAGCCCGGAAGCCACGGGTAGCCCAGGACGCGAGAGGACGCCCTCAACGAGTTGTCCCGTGCCCTCTTGGCACGCCTTCCCTTGGCGGTGCCCCTAGCCCGGCAGGATTGCCGACGGCATGTTCCCGCCTACCCCACGATGAATACGTGTGATGTTACAGTGCGAGTGATTTAGGTTAAGTGTGATTTCCCCTAGTGTAGTATCGTGCAGTGACTTAATATAGCGAATATCGGGGCGAGTAAGATCACAGTGAGAGAATAAAGGACGAGTGTGTGGAACAAGATCTGATGAACTATATTTATGAGTGACGTCCCTTATATACAATTAGTAAGCCTGTGCCGCCTAGCGATTCCTCCGTAGTGACATACCTCTACTACTGTGAGCTCTAAAGAAATATTACGAGAGAGTATTAGTGATATTCCCCCACTCACGCTGCCCGTAAATCTTGTACGCCACTCTCTCATCCCAGTATCTAGAGTAAGTGTAAATCAAGAATAAAATCAATTACCAAAGTCCCTTTGCTAGTGGAAAACGTGTATTCTCCATTGTTAATATTTGCCTCTCTCCAGTATTACCATAACCCCCCTAGCCGTCACAAGTCACTCCCCGCACCCTCCCCTTTCCCCCCCCTTGTGAAACACCCCCCCCCCCCCCGCGCCTCCCGTGCGCGCCTATATTCACTGCACCCTTGATACACTAGGATTGATTGTGTTGTCATTAATATCAGATAAGCAAGTATCCTGCGAGATACCCATGTCCTAGATAAGGTTTTATATTGCTATATATTATGTTGTAATATCTAATGATTTGTCCTGTGTCTGATTGTGGTAATATACGTGTAAACGTTATTGCCTAGAGTTTTTGTGTCCTGCCTCTCTTTATTGCACTAAGCTCCGGTCTCGAAAGAGGACCCCGCTCCACGTTAGGTGTTTTAGGAACGAGAAGTCGAGCCTCTTTCCACCTAGCATTACAACTATCTGTCTGTCAATCTATTTGTCTGTCTATATCTAGCTACCTATCTATATCTATCAATCTATCTATCTATCTGTCTATCTATCTATATTTTTTATGCGAGGAAGAAGGAACCAAAGGCCGCGAGTCTGCAATAACTGTTCCATCCGACAAAAACAAAATACAAGAGAGAGCCAAATTCAAGATCCGATCATTTCGAGATGCCTGGACACACTGCGTTTGAAAGACTGGAGATCGTAGGAAGCAGGAAATACAGACAGAGTGAGACAGTTCCAGAGTAGACCTGTTGCATGTATGTGTGTGTGTGTGTGTGTGTGCATTCATAAAAAAATACTGCCATAAAAAAGGTTCAAAGTCTGGAATTATTAATCACTCCAAAGGAAACTTAAGAATGTAGGACAGTCACCATCGGCTTTTTGACAATGAAACAGTCATCAGAAAATTTAATGTGCCAAATAATGTCAAAACCCAAAAAGTGAGTGAAAATAAAGATAAAAGTGTGTGAAAAGATGACAGTAGCAGCCAAGGAAAGCACAAGCAGCAAGTATGAGACAAGTTAGTGTGAGGACATTACAGCCACGAAGACCCAGGTATAGATCTCCCTTGACGGCTTTCATTACACCGCTCAATATAGTCCGGAGACACAAACCTTTTCTCTACGCATCACACTGGGACTTAGAGGCGAGAATGAGACTGGATAACCTTCCCTGTAGCCTCTAGTGCATCTGGGTAATTACAGGTACAAAGGCTGTAACGAGGGGCGGCGCCGGGGAGGGCTAAGAGAATGACAGGGAGGGATATTGATGCCATGAATTTTACAGGTTGACTAACGGATGTGTTCTGGGTGGCACAATAGACTTCACGGTGCATTTTCTTCTGTAATTTTTTAACATCTTAATTTAATGTCATGCATATCTGTTTATTTCGGACATAGACTGGTATTCTTTTAGGTGAAGGAAGCTCCCTAGCACCTTTTCCTCAGAGATTTATTCTTTGATACTGTATGAGTGGTCAATACGAGTGGTTTAAAATTGAAAAAAAAAAAAAAAAAAAAGTCGCTGAGGAGAATGCATTACGGCATCCCCAAAGCCAAACGGAAATATAGTCTTAAAATGCAGGGTGATGGGGGCAGGGGTGAGAGAAGACAGGAGATGTAAGGTGATTGGGGTGATTAGGCTAACGAGTAAACAGGTCAGGGAGAGGGTGAGGGGGGTGAGGGAGGGTGAGAGGGGTGAGGGGTGTTCTTTGGCTGTTGAAGCAATAGTCTTCTAGTGGCAAGCGTTTAGACAGTATTGACAGGATGTGGCTCTCCAGGTAGGTCTCTCTCTCTCTCCCTCCCTCCCCCTCTCTCTCTCTCTCTCTCTCTAAGATGTAGTTTTATTCCATCGTTTCTATTTTCTAATTTACTCAGCTCGTAACAAACTTTTCAAATTGGGCGCGTTAACCACAACATCCGTTAACCTTTTCAAAATGTGAAGATGGCGGTGGTGTGAAAGGGTTAAGAATTGCCACATAAAATATATCATACGTTTTTGACCTGGTGGGAATCGCTAATATATTGATTATGCTTTCGAAAATTTACGTTCGTTCAAGAGATGGGTTTAAATCTGGATCGGATAGATGGCCTCATGAAGACGCTGATAGTAATGTTGCAGGTGGCGATGATACCTGTAGTGAATAATATATCTTAGACTTTTGCACACACACCTGATTAATTAGCTTTATGTTCGTGACTAACTTTCTTATTTACGTGTGTTCTTACAGGGGGACAAAAAGTGCGGACTGGGGAGATGGCTTCAGGAAGATGTGGCGAGTGGCGGTGTGGGTGTTGGTGATGGCGCTCTTCGTGTACCAGTCCAGCCTCAACCTGGGCATGTACTTGTCAATGCCCACAGTCCTCATGGTATCAGTCCAGCCCAGCCCGAGTTTCAGACTGCCGATGCTCTCCGTGTGCCCCCACCCAGCCTTTGACCCAACCAAGCTGCGTGACCTTGGCCTTAACCTCTCTGGGAATCACGAGCAGTTTGGGAGGAATTATCGCAGTCTGCTTGGCGTGCCTGATGACTTGCCGGCGAGTGACCTGTGGGGAGAGGCCGCTTGGGATTTTGGTCAGGTGTTGATGGGTATGCAGACCACAGGAGCGATGGTGGTCTTTAAGGCCTCTGATGCGATGCCCTCAGCGTGGCGTCGGTCTTTCTCTCCTCTGGGCCCCTGCCTCACCTACACTCCATCAGTTGGAGACACGGAAGCCTCGATCTACTTTCAAAACAATCCTAGAGTGAAGCCCTGCAGGTTCCCAAACGCAGACGGAGAGCTGCAGGAGTATCGGGGGTTTCACGGAGACTGCAAGAAGGTGGAGGAAGCTTGCAACTCCTCCTGCGGTCTCGAGAACTACATATACCACGGTCTGGCGCGGTTCGAGAAACTACTCCTGTACATCCACAAGACCCCGGCTTCCCATCGCCCACCAGACAAAGACAACACGTTTGATTATTCGCAATACCTTTTTGATGGCAACTATGACCAGCATGAACTAGGGTTATATCAAAGCATTTTAGTTACATCTCAGCTCACCGAGTTCAAACTGTTAAAGGGTTCGTGTAATTCAGACCCAGCCTACACTCACGGCCAGTGCTATCGTCAGCGGCACGAGATAGAGGCACAGCGGAAGTTAGGATGCTCTCTCTTGTATCCCTTAAACTTCCAAGAGCCTTCAGGGAAAATATGTCGTTCCTCTGAAAGCCTAGCTAAAGCCTTCAGTCTGGAGACTATGAGTGAGATCCATTGCCCTCAGAGGTGTGTGACACAAAGCTGGTCCCACAACATCCAAAGTTACACGTCCAATGGACCTTTGGTGACACTACAGACCAAAACAACTGATGTGAAGCGGGAAGTGGAGGTGGAGACATACCCACTGTCCAAACTGTTCTCTGACACAGGTGGCAGCTTGGGACTGTTCCTGGGTATGGCACTTCTCACCTGTCTGGAATCTGCCGCGTCCCATCTCGTGTGTCTGTGGAAAGCGTACGACCAGAAGCAGAAGCGGCACATGGTTCAAGCACTGAGGCTCTACTTCATCTTACTCCTGGGTGTCATCGCAGCGACCCATGTCCTAGAGATTGTGTTGATGTACCTGCGACAACCGAGACTGACTGCCGTGTCGCTCAGGGTGGCCACGTCAGTGCCGACCACCGAGACCACCCTCATCACACGATGCCTGGCAGCTCGAGCACTAAACTGTCGGCCGCAGGAGACCAGGAATGAGGAATGCAGAGCCCGCTGTCTCCTAGACCTGGCGGCTGGTGAAGTGACGAGTGTGGCAGCCTTCACGAACCTGGCGGGACTGCCCCTGTGTCAGGATGCTGGCATTGCCCTGCCCTCCCTCCTGTATATTGTGCCACCCGAGATGCTCCTCGCTGCTATGCAGGAAGAAAAGATAATCACATGTCGCCGGGAATGTGGTTTTGAGAATATCAATGTCACAAATACCAGTAGACGTGCTATGGTGATTGATGAAAATCACTATAATTTTGATTCCCTGCAACTGGTATGCAGCATAGGAGGAGTTATTGGTCTATACTTTGGATGCTCCATGTTTGGGGCTATGGAAGTCGGTGGCTCCATTCACTTACTTCAGAATCACCTCTTACCAAAAGTGAAATTAAAAATCAAGTTTATGCTGCAGGTGGTAACAGTTGTCATGTGTGGGTTGGTGTGTCTGTGGCAGGTACACACGTTCTTGCTGCAACACACTGTGTCCTCCTCCACCAGCAAGACATGGCGCAACAACCGCACACAACCACTGGCCATCACGGTGTGTCGGTGGCCGCCCCTCAGCCTAGACCATCTGGCCAGAGAACTGGGCCTCAGTATAACCTCCAGCTGGCTCTACCAGCTGCCCCAATACCAGCTGCTGCCGGAGCTACTGTGGGTGCTAGACCAGCTGCCAGGGAATTGGTCCGTTACCCTGGACCAGTTGTGGGACATTGCTGCCTGGAATCTCACTGATGTCATCGAGGGCTTTACGGCCGAGATGAAGGATGGCAAGTATTTTACGTTGCTTTGTGCCACGAGTCTTTTGTGTGCAGACGTGTGGCAGCCAGTTGTCACACCACTGAACAGATGCTTCGTCTTCAACGCCTCTGTCAACGGTACTGACGTTACTAAGCTCACTCTGGTGCTGCCACAAGTGATTGAAAAGGAAGGCAGTATAGACAGGCACCCACATCTGTACTTTGCCATCACTCCGGTGGGTGAGACGCCACTGCTGGATGAAATGCTTGCCAAAACGCCCACCCAGCGAGCCACAGCGACCCACCACCAGGCCACATACCACCGCCTGGGTACCAAGAGAATTACACCAAAAGAAACGTACAGATCCTGCGTCCACTGCTGCCTGTCAAAAGCCGCCTCCTCCATTCTCAACTGCCGCCTCCCATACACCCACTGGCCGCCTGCCCTTCCCATGTGTAACCAACAACAGTACGCCGCCATCCCCAGGTACTTCAAAGGCCTGGAGGGCATCGGCAGGGACTGGAGTGACCTGAGGAGAAGAAAGACAGTCTCTGGGAAGGGAAGGAGGGACGTTTATGGTGTGAGGAAGGGCGTCTTTGGCGAAGGGAAGAACATCCCTGCTGAGGGAAGGAATAGCATCTCTCGTGAAGGAAGGGAAGATATGCCCCGTGAGGACAAGGATGCGAGCGTCTCCGGCGAGGTAGTGCAGGTGCTGGATGAGTGCTACCGCGCCTGTCTCCACCTCCAGCACACCTTCAGCACCGTGACCGTGAACCGCGCTGTGGAGGTGTACCCGACGGTGGTAGTGGAGCTGGGGCAGGAGGAGGAGGTGGAGGTGGCAGAGCAGGACTTACAAACAGCGTCACACCTCCTTTGTGACGTCGGGGGTATTGCTGGCGTCACCACAGGCTTCTCAATCCTCTACTGCCTCAAGGACCTCCTCCCACACCTCTTCACACGTTGCAAACTCTGACGGCCATGTTATTAAAATTTATGTAAACAAACCACTACGTTTAAGTGGTCATATATGTAACACCTGTAATTTTTAAAAATGTGTTCAGCTTCCGCCTCACATTGCAGTATAATAAAAAAAAAAAAAATCAGCCATCATCTTTCCTCACCAAACACCTCAGGAATTACCGTTAAAAATAGGGACGGGGGCGATGTTCACACCTTGGCCCTCCCCGTTTTAATAATATTGCCCTGAGAACTGACTAAAGCAATTCACGTGTAAATGATAAGAGAATTCAAACATCCCTCCCTCTCAGATGCAATAGCTGAATGCCGATGTACCATGTGCAGTACAACCAGTCCGTATTTCGATGAGGAAAATGGCCCGACGTTCTCCTTACAACACAGCATTCAAAATTTACAACTGCGTCCCTTGTCTCGAAAAGGAAAGTAGCCTATAATCTCTCCCAGACTTTAAAACCAACCTGTTTTGATAAGGAAAGCAACTCTCGCTATATTAGACCGAATCCTTCTTGTTGGCCCCTCTTGCACACAGGCCATATCAGTGGAGATGGTTGCCAGTTTTTCGTGGCGCCACTAGAACTAATTAATGCCATATTTTACATTTATTATAAAAAGAATAAACCACCATCACCTTTATAACTCATATAACTCAAAAACTAGTATACTTGTTAATAAACTGAGGTGACGGGGAATCGTCAAGACGGCGAATTGTCTTATTATTGTTGTGGTGGCGAATTAACCTGACGGCGAATTGTCCCGACACCTGTCTATCGCCCAGCAGCACCACCACGACGGACACCACACCACAGCCAAACACCGCAGCCTGTGTGTGGCACTGCCACATTCCACCAAAAGCCACTTAAAATGTGACAGAACAGCCGGCAACACCAAATAAAGTCCAACCTTCCTGTAGATCATTAGGGTGAGATGAGCGTCCGTGGCAGGTAAACACTGCCAGTGCGCCATATTGGGCGATAAGTAGCGGGGAGACCATAAAAAGTAGCCCAATTCGCTACTTATCGCCCACTACGGCGCCTGGGAGTGTTTACCTGCCGTCATGGGATGTTGTTCTCACCTTAATGACCTACGGCAAGGTTGGACGTTGCTTGTTGTGGCTGGCTGTTATGGCGCACTTTAAATGGCTTTTGATGGGGTGTGTCCATAGTGGTAATGACACACACAGGCTGCATTGTTTGGCTGAGGTGTGGTGTCCGTGGTGGTGTGGCTGCTGGGTGGTGGACACAGGTGGTGGCCGCCCTCTGGGTGGATCACCACCTGAAGGGACCGAGGCAGAGGGTTGTTCATGAAAGAGAATGATATTATTGCAATTCCGGACAGTTACACCCGTCCTTTAGGCTAGTTGGGTTGGTTTAATTAGGTTAGGTTGTCTCATAGGGTAGTTAGGTTCGATCAGTTAGTTTAGGTCAAGGTTTGATTAGGTTTGAAATAAAATCAGAATAACTTTGACTACCCAAAAATGCAAAATTACCAGAACACACTCCAAGTCAGCGGTTCACTGTACTCCCTTAAAACAGCTCATACAAGTCCAATGCAGCATCCTGTGAGGGGTGGCATCAACCAAAGGACCTCCAAGCATGTCTGTCCCTACTCAACAACAACCTCTCTTCCCATTACACATCACCATCTTCCCTTACGTAGCCTCACATCTTTATCTCGCCATTTTGTTCTAGATCTCCCTCTCCTTCACCCAACCCCATCACACCCATACACTCTTCTTGTCAGTCTCTCACTCCAGTACAGTGTAAGTGCTGGGTTCAGTTTGATTTCAGTTCACGGGATTGATATGTGTGTTTAGCCTTTGGTATTTAATATACTAAAAATGGTTTCACATTAAATACATATTTTTGTTTCTGCAGAGAAGTCTATCTATCTATCTCTAGCCAGACACCATAATCCCATAAGGGGTGGCCATTTGTCTTTGAGTTAGTTGTTTTACGGGGAGGGGCACTAACCCTCCACCAACCCACTTGTTGACACTTAGGGAGCACGTATGGATTGGTTATATGGTTACCACCCAGCGTTGTAAATGGTTTCTTGGCTTACATGAAACCATTTGGCTTGTCACTCAATGTAAAGCCACCTGTAAAGGAAAGAAAAGCAATAAGAAGTGACAGGAAAGATGGGAGAAATAGGAAGAGAGGAGGGCAGGCACAGAAAAAGAATGATAAAGGCTAAGGAAGAAGTAGGCAGCACTACATGAAGTGAGTGGACGATGGTGAGAAATAGGAAGAGAGGAGGGCAGGCACAGAAAAAGAATGATAAAGGTTAAGGAAGAAGTAGGCAGCACTATATCAAGTGAGTGGATGATGGTGAGAAATAGGAAGAGAGGAGGGCAGGCACAGAAAAAGAATGATAAAGGTGAAGGAAGAAGTAGGCAGCACTACATCAAGTGAGTGGATGATGGTGAGAAATAGGAAGAGAGGAGGGCAGGAACAGAAAAAGAATGATAAAGGCTAAGGAAGAAGTAGCAGCACTACATCAAGTGAGTGGATGATGGTGAGAAATAGGAAGAGAGGAGGGCAGGCACAGAAAAAAAATGATAAAGGCTAAGGAAGAAGTAGCAGCACTACATCAAGTGAGTGGATGATGGTGAGAAATTGGAAGAGAGGAGGGCAGGCACAGAAAAAGAATGATAAAGGCTAAGGAAGAAGTAGCAGCACTACATCAAGTGAGTGGATGATGGTCGCCACCACTTACCACTAGGTACTAATCACAATAATAATAATGATGATAATAATAATTATAACAACAATAATGATAATAATAAATGTTCATTCACAGGACTGGAACTTCAGTTTTTCCTAAAATGATGAAAATTAAGTGAAATTGGCCCAAAACCTAGGACTCAAAATGAGATTAAAATCTATGCGTACCATAGATAGAGGCTGTGTGTGATACGTTGACCTTTTATTTATCACGTACAGAGACACACTGAGCTAGTTTGGTCATGTGGAGAGGATGGAGTGTGAGAGACTGATGAGGAGAGTGTATGTGAAGGAGGTGGAGGGGGAAGAGGGAGGGGGAGGGCAAGGATGAGATGGAGGGATGGACTGGAGAGGTATATGAGAGAAGGGAGTGTGAGCTGGGAGCAGGGCAGTGAAATGGCAGGGGACAGGACGACATGGGGGCGATTTGCTTGTGTCCACCCCTTACGAGATTAAGGTGTCTGGCAATAGATAGATAGAAATGACATTGGTTAGATGGATGTGTAGCGTGTGTTTGAATGTCAGGCTTGGAGGGTCTAGGACTGTGATTGAAGAGTTGAGAGGAAGAATGGGACTGGAGTGTATTAGTGTTGTGATGAAGAGGGGTAGATGGAGATGGTTAAGGCATCTTGAGAGGATGAAAAACAACAGTTGGATGCAGAAGGCGATATGTGTGTGAACGTCGAGAATAGGGTTGCAACAGGCAGACAAAAAACCTGGGACGAGGTCATATAATGTAACCTCAGGGATAAGGGACATACATGAGTGGAATAAACTGGCCGAACAAGTAGTAACAGCACACAGTATAGTCATATTTAAGTCTTGATACGATAACTACATTGGTATTAAATTAGGCTGATGATCTTATGGTGATGGGAGTCAACAGAAGAAGTGTTTTTATTCCCCCACTAGAAATTGATAGAAAAGCATAGGGAGGCTGCCAGAGATTGAGCAGAATGGAAAGCTGCCATTAAGAGACCAAAGCTGATGCATGCAAGCCTGTTGGAGCCTTTATAAACCACTTAATAAATAAATATAATCTGTCAGTGTATCTATAGCCATAAGCTGGTAAGGGATGGCTGTTTGTCTTTGAGTTAGTTGTTTTATGGGGAGACACACTAACCCTCCGCTAACCCACTTGTTGACACGTAGGGAGCATGTATGGGTTGGTTATATGGTTACCACCCAGCGATGTAAATGGTTTTCTGGCTTACGGGAAATCATTAGGCATGTCACTCAATGTAAAGCCACCGGAAAAAGAAAGAAGAGTAATAAAAAGTGACAGGAAAGATGGGAGAAATAGGAAGAGAGGAGGACAGACACAGAAAGAGAATGATGAAGGTGAAGGAAGAAGTAGGCAGCACTACATCAAGTGAGTGGATGTAGTGCTTCCTACTTCTTCCTTCACCTTAATCATAAAAGTTCCTATAGCCCATTGGCAGCCTAGTTCCAGGTCCCTACATCTTGAAAGGAGTAATACAAGGCTGGCTGTTAGTGTCTGTGTGTGTGTGTGTTTGTGTGTGTGTGTTGATGCTGAATTGAAATAGGTACCACACAAGGGACTATTAGTGTGTGGTGAGAAAAATAGGGAAAAGATGTTAGAAATAATCCAAATAGGTCCTATTGAGAATCAGCCTGGTGGGTTAGTGGTTAGAATGCACCTTGGAGTAGCAAAAATAGAGCTTATTTTAGAACAGAATAAAGGCTGATCTAAGATTTCATTTTCAGAACTACAGGATGAACTGCTAGTGTTAGTTGCTTGTTGTTGTTTTTGTCGCAGTCCTAGACTCATCTGGATGTGAGCCTCGTGGACTGCAGACCGAAATTTCTGTTCTTCAGTCCACTGTCCTCCTTTTGAGGGATAGGGAAGGGGTTAAGGGATGTTTACATAGCCAGGCAGTGGAGTCACCCATGTCTATCAGTGCCACTATAGGAAAAATCCCTCTCCAGTAAGATAATTAATAATATAATGGACTTAATCTGTTACCTTCATTAACCCTCAGATCATGAAAGGTTTCTCATAAATGGAATGAAATTATTTGGCCATGTGGAGAGGATGGAGGGTGAGAGATTGACAAGGAGAGTGTGTGAATGAGGTGGAGGGGGGGAGAGGCAGGAGGCCAAGGATGAGATGCAGGGATGGAGTGGAGAGGTATATGAGAGAAGGGTGTGTGAGCTGGGAGCAGGGCAGTGAAATGGCAGGGGACAGGGCAACATGGAGGTGATTTGTTTGTGGCCACCCCTTATGGGATTAAGGCATCTGGCAATAGATAGATAGATAAAACATGAAAAAATTAGGATTTCATTATATAGTCGTAACTCATTCATGGTAAGGAGAACTTTATTTTATTGCAGATAATGACAAACAATTTTATTCAGCCAAGAGTGAATTATATGGGCATGAGAGTGTTAATCTATCTATCTGTCTATTGCCAGACGCCATAATCCTGTAAGAGGTGGCCACTTGTCTTTGAGGGGTGGCCACTTGTCTTTGAGTTAGTTGTTTGACAGGAGGGGCACTGACCCTTCACCAACCCACTTGTTGACATTTAGGGAAAGAGTGTTAATACTGTCATAATTAACCTTTTCATGGTTAAGACAACTCTAATATTGTATTGTCTTCCAGCAGATTCCAGATTTAATTCAGCTGAGTGAGTCATAGGAGCCAGAGAATGTTAAAGGGATGTTGTCTGACTCAGGGTATTATTTTCACAAGATTAGGTGGAGGGATGGAGTTGAGAGGTATATGAGGGAGGGGGGAGTGAGTTGGGGGAGGGCAGTCAAATGATGGGTGACAGAGCGACTTGGAGGCGTTTTGTCTCCGGCCACCCTTTGCAGGATTAGGGCGTTGGGCTATAGATAAATAGATAGATGGTGAAGTACAAAGCCTTCATTAATTTGCTCTGGTGATGCATATTGTAAATGTTATCTTAACTTTGTTCAACTTAAGGGGAGACTTTTTGAATTGGCGGGGTTAGATACACTTTATTAATTCCTTGAATACAGGAAATCTGCAGTCTATCTATCTTTTTTTTTTTTTTTTTTTTTTTTATGTGAGGAAGAAGGAATCAAAGGCCATGAGCCCGCAGTAACAGTTCCCTCCAAGAGAAAAACAAAATACAATAGAGAGCCAAATTCAAGATCCGATCATTTTGAGATGCCTGGACACACTGCGTTTGAAAGACTGGAGATCATAGGCAGCAGGAAATACAGATAGAGGGAGACAGTTCCAGAGCTGACCTGTTGCATAAATGAAAGACTGGGAGTAACGGTTAACTCTTGCATTAGAGAGTTGGACAGAAAAGGGATGAGAGTTTGCTGCCAGACGGGTGCTACGCGCACGTCGTAGAGGTGGAGGAATGCAAGCAGACAGTTCAGAGGAGCAGTGACCATTAAAGTAGCGATAGAAAAGAGATAAAGATGCAACAGTGCGGCGAAGAGACAGAGGTTGAAGGGAGTCAGTAAGAGGAGGAGAGTTAATGAGACGAAAAGCCTTTGACTCCACCCTATTGAGAAGAGCTGTGTGTGGGGAGCCTCCCCACACATGAGAGTTGTACTCCACACAGGGGCGGATAAAACCCCTGTATAGAGACAACAATTGTGCAGGGGTAAAGAAAGAGCGGAGTCGGCTTAGCACACCCAATCTTTTGGAAGCAGATTTTACAAGAGATGTAATATGATCTTTCCAAGATAAGTCCCGAGTAAATGAAACCCCAAGCATGTTCAAGGATGACGCAGGATTAAGCTGAGTATTATTAAACATTAATGGGTATACCTGTGGAAGATTTTGTCGGGTTGATAGGTGTAAGAACTGAGTCTTAGATGCATTAAAGACAACCATATTATTTTTACCCCAGTCAGAGATACGAGCCAAGTCAGACATTAGGTGTGACATAGCCTCATCCCTTGTTTCTTGAAGTAACTGTTGAGATGGGCGTTGCGGGAACGGAATGGAAAGGTGAAGGGTGGAGTCATCAGCGTATGAGTGGATAGGGTTAGATGTACAGCTTAAAAGATCATTGATGAATAAAAGGAAGAGAGTTGGTGACAGGACAGAGCCCTGAGGAACACCACTGTTGATAGATCTAGGAGAAGAACGATGGCCGTCTACAACAGTGGCTATAGAACGACCAGAAAGGAAGCTAGCGATGAAGGCACAGATAGAAGGATAGAAACCGTAGGAGGGCAGTTTGGAAATTAAAGATTTATGCCAGACTCGATCGAAAGCCTTTGAGATGTCAAGTGCAATGGCAAAGCTTTCGCCGAAGTCCCGAAAGGAGGATGACCAGGAGTCTGAAAGGTAGGTGAGAAGATCGCCAGTGGAGCGTCCCTGACGGAACCCATACTGACGATCGGAAAGAAGGTTGTGATAGGAAAGATGCCTTAAAATTTTTCTATTAAGAATTGACTCGAAAACTTTTGAAATACAGGACGTTAAAGCAATTGGACGATAGTTGGAGGGTTGGGAGTGGTCACCCTTCTTTGGGACTGGCTGAATGAGAGCAAACTTCCAGCAAGAAGGAAAGGTACAAGTTGACAGACAAAGGCGAAAGAGTTTGCCTAGGCAGGGTGTAAGCACAGAAGCACAGTTCTTGCCAGATGCCATAATCCCGTCAGGGGTGGCTATTTGTATTTGAGTTATTTGTTTTACGGGGAGGGGCACTAACCCTCCACCAACCCACTTGCTGACACGTAGGGAGCACGTATGTTCTGGTCATATGGTTACCACCCAGCGTTGTAAATGGTTTCTTGGTTTACATGAAACCATTTGGCTTGTCACTCAATGTAAAGCCACCTGTAAAGGAAAGAAAAGCAATAAGAAGTGACAGGAAAGATGGGAGAAATAGGAAGAGAGGAGGGCAGGCACAGAAAAAGAATGATAAAGGCTAAGGAAGAAGTAGGCAGCACTACATCAAGTGAGTGGATGATGGTGAGAAATAGGAAGAGAGGAGGGCAGGCACAGAAAAAGAATGGTAAAGGCTAAGGAAGAAGTAGGCAGCACTACATCAAGTGAGTGGATGATGGTGAGAAATAGGAAGAGAGGAGGGCAGGCACAGAAAAAGAATGGTAAAGGCTAAGGAAGAAGTAGGCAGCACTACATCAAGTGAATGGATGATGGTGAGAAATAGGAAGAGAGGAGGGCAGGCACAGAAAAAGAATGGTAAAGGCTAAGGAAGAAGTAGGCAGCACTACATCAAGTGAGTGGATGATGGTGAGAAATAGGAAGAGAGGAGGGCAGGTACAGAAAAAAATGGTAAAGGTAAGTTAAATAAAAAATTATGAAAAGTACATTCAGGGATTGGAAATGTTAACCCCTTCAGTATGGGAAGTTTTTCATCCTTAAGTGCAAAAAATAAAAGTACATATTGTCAGATTCTGGATGGTATTTGTAGAGTTACCAGATCAGCTCCTGAAACAGTAAAATGCGAGAGTATGGAGCTATTTTATAGGTGTCATTAACCCTTAAATATGAGAGGCATTTCATATTACAAAAGTTAATGTCTCTTTTGTAATTACTTTTTAGAGCTTCTAGATGACTATAACTACTATGAGATGCAAAGAGAATGGTTTTATTCTATAACACTCTATAACCTTCATGAACCCCTTAGTATGAGACATTTTTCTTTATTTGATTTGGCCATGTGGAGAGGATGGAGAGTAAGAGACTGACGAGGAGAGTGTATGTGAGTGAGGTGGAGGAGGGGGAGGTCGAGGTTGAGATGGAGGGATAGAGTGGAGAGGTATATGAGAGAGGGGGATGTGAGCTGGGAGCAGGGCAATGAAATGGCGTAGGACAGGGCAACTTGGAGGCGATTTGTTTGTGGCCACCCCCTACTGGATTAAGGCATCTGGCAATAGATAGATAGATTGATTTAAAAAACGGCATTGTCTAACAGGAACTTATTTTACAGAGCAACAAGATAAGCCAGTGGAATGCGATACCGATAGAATTAATTGAAGTACCGGACAAACATTGATCAGTATGGAGGACGCTGGTGTTCAAGAAGTACCCAGCTGCACACCAAAATCCCTTCAAAGTTTCGCTGCACGTAGGCTGGCCAGAATGCTCATAGACTCTGCCATTCCACATAGCTTGCGGCAGTACACACCTGACTTATACACCCCATACCTGGATCCGGAGGCCTTGGAATCAGAGGAGTTGGAAGACAAGTGTAAATATTGCCAGCAGACTGTGGAAGAGGAAGGTCGTATGTTGGAAGAATATGAAATAGACAAGGAACGTGAGGACCGCAGTCAGACTATCATTGGTGTGATTTTGGCTGAGGCAGGAGAGTCAACGGGACACCTCTTGCCTCCCAAACAAAAGCTCTTGGTGAGTTGAAGCGGACAGTGTGAGATCTTGAGTTGCACTGGGAGACAGGCAGACAAATGAGGAAGTTAAGGAGCATTGGTGGTTGGTGAGAGTGTGTTGGAAAGTGTGAAAGAAGCACGCTAAGATGTAAAGAGGTTGGAAAGTATGAAAGACGGTAAGATGTAGGGAGGTTGGAAAGTGTGAAAGAAGTATATATGCTAGAGAGGTTGGAAAGTGTGAAAGAAGTACGTTAAGATGTAGAGAGGTTGGAAAGTGTGAAAGAAGTGTATATGCAAGAGAAGTTGGAAAGTGTGAAAGAAGTATACTAGACAGGTTGGAGAGTGTGAAAGAAGTATGCTAAGATGTAGAGAGGTTGGAAAGTGTGAAAGAAGTATATATACTAGACAGGTTGGAAAATGTGAAAGAAGTATGCTAAGATGTAGAGAGGTTGGGGAATGAGAAATTGAGTTAGGCAGAGATGGAGAGGAATGAGAGAGGGAGTTTGAGGATGAGATGGAGGAATGGGGTGGATAGGGATGTGAATGAAGATAGTATGAGTTAAAGAGAGGGACGCCTGATGTTGGAGGACTGGATGAGTGACGTGGAGGCAATTCTTTTGTGGCCACCCCCTTCAGGATTGACGGATCTGGCTGTAGATAGACAAATAGACCTGAAGTGTAAATTTTAGGATTATGTACGGTTGTTATTCTTGTGGCCCCAGGGTTGTATGAACTCAGTGGACTGCAGGCTGAAGACGTCCTCCTTCAGTCCACTATCCTTCTTTTATGGGATAGTTTGTGTTGCAGAGGGTCTGGTAATGTTTTTTGTTGTGATTGTTTTATGTGTGAAGGTGTGTTGTGAGATTCGGTCTTGTAATGATGGATGCTTTTGTGGATGTCGCCCAAACATTGCCACTGTAATCCAGAGACCTTTTATTTCATTATTGCTATCTTTCTATCTGTCTATCGCCAGACGCCTTAATCCCGTAAGGGGTGGCCACAAACAAATCGCCTCCTTGTCGCCCTGTCCCCTGCCATTTCATTGCCCTGCTCCCAGCTCACACCCCCCTTTCTCATATACCTTTCCACTCCATCCCTCCATCTCATCCTTGGCCTCCCCCTCCCCTCTCCCCTTCATCTCACTCACATACACTCTCCTTGTCAGTCTCTCACTCTCCATCTGCTGCTGTCAGATATTATTATTCACATCAGGAAAGACCTCTTGAACTGGAGAAGTTATTGTAGCTATTGTTAATCCATGCATTTTAGGTGGCCCTCCTAAGTTTATTGAAATTGTTTGGTTATTTGAAAAGAACGAAGTAGAGATGTCACCATAGCAAAGGAGTTAGTTCGGTTGGCTGATACAGTACCACCATATTGTATATATAACTGTATTACGAATGTTCCCCAATTTATAAACTTAACTGCATCCAAATACTGTTTAGTAACTTAAAAAGTCCATAAGTCAAAATTGATTAATTACTTGAGGCCAGATATTTTACTCTATGCCTTTTTAAGTTGCTGGTCATTTATATCACGAGAGCATTACCAATTGTCTCAGTTTAGCAGCTTTGTAGAGGAAGTAAAGTACAGTGATAAGGCTTATCTATCCATCTGTCTATAGCCAGATGCCATAATCCCATATGGGGTGGCCATTTGTCTTTGAGTTAGTTGTTTTACGGGGAGGGGCACTAACCCTCCACCAACCCACGTGTTGACATGTAGGGAACACGTATGGGTTGGTTATATGGTTACCTCCCAGTGTTGTAAATGGTTTCCTGGCTTACAGGAAACCATCAGGCTTGTCACTCAATGTAAAGCCACCTGAAAAATGAATGAAGACTAATAAAAAGTGACAGGAGAAAAGTAGGAGGAGAGGAGGACAGACAGAAAATTATTGATAAGTACCGGTGATAAATACAGCTTCTCATAGGTTTTGCTTTAAAAAATTCAATCAGTAAATGTATTTCAAGAAACTTTTGTACCCACCCAAGTTTGTAAATCAGAGGTTCTTAAGTAGGAGAGTAGCTGACTATATTTCTGCAGTGTTTATACCCTCTTCAAGCATAAAATGATCCACAGGTATACATGGCGAGTGATGAGAAGGGTGGGTGGTGAACTGAATAAAAGGAAGGCAATGATTGATTATGTGTGTGTGGATGAAAGGATGCGAAGATGTATATTGGATGTAAGAGTTTATAGAGGTTGGGGGAGTGGACTTTCTGACCACTACTTGGTGGTGGCCAGAATTAAAGTCCAAGTAAGATGGAGGAACAGAAGAAGGGAAAGACGAGAGGAAGGAGTAGTTGCAAGGAGAGTGGAAAGGTTACAAGAGGATGAGAAAAAGGCAGAGTATAAGAGAGAAGTGGAGGAACGATTGGGCAAATATGAATTGGAGCAGATGGGGGACGTGGAAGGTGTGTGTAGAATATTTACAGAAGAAATATGTGCAGCATGTGATGTGGTGTGTGGAAGGAAGAGAAGACGGAGGGGGGTGCAAGGAACAGCGTGGTGGACTGAAGAGGTGAAACAGGCTGTGGCACAAAAGAAGAAAGCATACAATGAATGGATGAGGAATAGGGGCGTGGAAGAGGTTGAGAGGCGGAAGAGAGAGTTATATGTAGAAAGAAAGAGAGAGGTGAAAAGATTAGTAAGAGAGAGTAAGAAGAGAGTGGATGAGGAATTTGGAAGGAATTTGAGTGTAAAGTGGAGGGACTGTAAGAAAATGTTCTGGAGAGAGGTGAAAAGAGTAAGACAGGGTGGAAGTGAAGTTAGCAGGGGAGTGAAAGATAAAAATGGTAGATTACTAGTGGAGAAGGGAGAAAAAGTGAGCAGATGGAGAGAACACTTTAAGGAATTGTTGAACGTGGAGGATGGAAGTAATGCGAGTATAAGTGGCTGGGGAATGGCTGGGAGAAGGAGGGAGGTGAGAAGACAGGAAGAAATCAGTAGGATAGAAGTTGTGGAAGCAATGAAGAAAGTTAAATCAGGGAAAGCCCCAGGAATTGATGGAGTGTGTGGTGAAATGCTGAAGCATGGGGGAGAGATAGTAGTAGAATGGATGTGGAAGATGTGCAGATTGGCCTGGGAGGAAGGTAGAGTCCCGGAGGATTGGAAGTCAGGTATAATTATTCCCTTGTACAAAGGAAAAGGGGAAAAAGAAGTGTGTGGTAATCATAGGGGCATTTGTCTTCTTAGTATAATAGGAAAAGTGTATGGTAGGATACTTATTGACAGAGTTAGAGAAAGAACAGAGGAATTAGTTGGAGAAGAACAGGGAGGCTTTAGGAAGGGAAAAGGTTGTGTAGATCAGATATTCATTCTCAGAACTTTAGTGGAAAAGTTTCTAGAGAAGGGAAAGAAGTTGTATGCTGCTTTCATGGATTTGGAGAAAGCATATGACAGGGTGGATAGACTAGGATTGTGGAAAGTGTTAAGAATATATGGAGTAGATGGGAAGTTGTTGAATGCTGTGAAGAGTATGTACGATGGTGCGAAGGCTGCAGTGCATGTGGATGGTGAACTAAGTGAATTTTTCTCTTTGAAAGTTGGGTTGAAACAGGGATGTGTCATGTCTCCATGGTTGTTCAATCTGTACATGGATGGGGTAATAAAAGAGGTACAAGGTAGGGTAGTGGATGTTGGAGTGGCCCTGGTGAGAGAGGATAGTGTTTGGAAACTCCCTGTGCTGTTGTTTGCAGATGATACTGTGTTGTTGAGTGAAGACGAAGGGGAGCTGCAAGGCTTGGTGGATGAGTTTGGGAGAGTGTGTAAGAAACGGAATCTAAAGGTGAATGTAGGGAAGAGTAAAGTGATGGTCTTTGAGAGAGGTGAAGTCAGTGAATGTACAGCGAGGTTGGATGGTGAGGAATTGGAAAATGTGAGTACGTTTAAGTACTTGGGTAGTGTGATGAGTAAGGATGGAGGTTTGGAGGGTGAAGTGCTTGAAAGGGTACAGCAGGGAAGAAAGGTTGCTGGTTCTTTGAAAGCAGTGATAAGAAACAGGGAAGTGAGCATGGAAGTGAAAAAGTTACTACATGACAGTATTGTGATACCAACTCTAATGTACGGAAGTGAAGCTTGGACGTTGTTGGAAGGACACAAGTCAAGAGTGAGAGCAGTGGAAATGAGTTATTTAAGAGGAGCCTGTTGAGTCACATGGAGAGACAGGCTGACGAATGAGGATATAAAGGAGCGTTGTGGTGTTGATGTGGATGTGATAGGAAGCGTTATGAGGAACACACTGAGGTGGTTTGGCCATATGGAGAGGATGGAGGGTGAAAGACTGATGAAGAGAGTGTATGTGAGTGAGGTGGAGGGGGAAAGAGGGAGGGGGAGGCCGAGGATGAGATGGAGGGATGGGGTGGAGAGGTATATTAGAGAGGGGGGTGTGAGTTGGGAGCAGGGCAGTGAAATGGCGGGGGACAGGGCGACTTGGAGGCGATTTGTTTGTGGCCACCCCAAACGGGACTGAGGCGTCTGGCAATAGATAGATAGGTAGATAGTTTATAAACTTTTGACCATATTTTCTGCAGTATTTATATGAGGCAGGGGGGAATGAGTTGGGGGGAGGGCAGTCAAATGGTGGGTGACAGAGCAACTTGGAGGCGTTTTGTCTGTGGCCACCCTTTGCAGGATTAGGGTGTTGGGCTATAGATAGATAGATAGAT
This sequence comes from Coenobita brevimanus, assembly GCF_032717465.1. Lineage (NCBI taxonomy): Eukaryota > Metazoa > Arthropoda > Malacostraca > Decapoda > Coenobitidae > Coenobita > Coenobita brevimanus. Next base: position 793,171 of record NC_137013.1, read on the forward strand.
ACTTTATAAATGTGTTTTCTTACAGGAGCACTTACAAGAGGTGGTGCGGTGGTGGGGTCAGGAGGGCTGGCTAGGACGACGCCATTCTCCTTTGGTGTGCGAGGTGCGTCGGTGTTGTTACGAGAGGCTGGGGCTGCTTCCTGCCTACCGTCGCTACCCGTTGCTTCTGCTTACACTACAGCTGGTGTTCTGCTCCCAAGCTGGTCACACTGCCATGGTAATAACACAGGCGGTTCATAGAGTGACCCACCTTGATGTTTGTTACCCGATATTGCTTTTTACCCGAGAGATGCTATGCTTTTAATATCATTATACATTTCCTCTTTCTTCTCTGACATGTACATTTCCTCTTTCCTCTCTCACCTGTGTACATTTCTTCTTTCTTCTCTTTCTTGTGTACATTTCCTCTCTCTTCCCTCACTTGTGTACATTTCCTCTTTCTACTCTGTCATCTGTGTACATTTCCTCTTTCTTTCTTCTCACCTGTGTACATTTTCTTCTCTCTAACCAATGTACATTTTCTGTACTTCACATATACGTATCCGATAGAGTCAGTCTAAATGCTGTTACGTTAGAAAGGGGTGCCAAATCCCTGATCATGCACTTCTCACAACATTCATCCAGCCAGCTCGATCTCTTGTCAGTCCCCTAGCCTCACCAACTTCCATACCTCTCTTCCTCACACACTCATCCACCATATCCCTCCACCTTCTTCTTGGCCTCCCTTGCCTCCTCCCTCCTTCGAATTCGCTCAGATGTATCTTTTTCACCACTCTGTTGTTATCCATTCTCTCCACATGACCATATCATCTCAGTACACTCTCTTTGATTCTGGTGTCCACTGACTTTCTCACTCCGCATCTTTCACGAATCACATTATTTCTTATCCTATCCTTTCTCTGTACTCCACATACATTCCTCAGCAGACCTATCTCCACTTCTCTTACTCTTGACTTTTCATTTTCATGCCACACCATAGTCTCACATCCATATGTTAAAGTTGGCACTAACACTCCATCATGTAAGCCTCGTGCAGCTGCAACACTCAGGCCTCTGTTTCTTATCAAGGCCTTCATTGCACCAGCTACTTTTCTTCCTTGTGTCACTCTACTTTCAACTTCTTTTGCACATTTTCCTCTCTTTTCTATCTTTGTACCCAGGTATTTGAACTCTCTCACCAATTCCAGTCTCTCTCCATTCACTGTTACATCACACTGGGAGTCACCTTCTCTCTCAATAACCATCACTTTACTCTTTTCTGCATTTACTCTCAAGGCACGATGCTCACAGACATCATCAAAACTCTGCACTAGTCTACCAAGTTCTTGTCCGGTACTTTCAAGCAGTACTGCATCAGCATACAACAAATTTGAGATATTCCATCCATCACCATTCATTACCAACGCCATCCCTCTCTCCATTACTCGTGTTTTAACTTCTCTCATCACCCCATCCATATATACATTGAACAACCATGGGGACACAACCTTGCCACACACCCACACTGATTGTGAACCATTCACTTAGATGCCCATTAACCCTTACACATGCATCACTGCCATCACAAAAGCTCGTGATGGCACCTAGCAGCTTACCATCTACATTGTGCATGCGGAAAACCTTCCACGGTCGTTCTCTGTCTACTTTGTCGTATGCTTTCTCGAGATCCATGAATGCCATAAACACCTTATAGTCCTTCTCACAAGCCTTCTTCACTATCTGTCTTACTGCAAATATTTGATCCACACATCCGCTGCCACTCCTAAAGCTGATTATAACAGTAAGAAAAAAGAAAGAGACCCCCCAAAAGCATAATATTAATCCTCTCATTTTCCCACAGATGATGAAGGAGGTGTCTGTGCCGCAGTGTGCCACCTTTGGACGCTTCCTGTCAGATCTGCAACCTTTCATGATCACCAAACTATACACAAGCTCCTTTGACTTCAGCTGCCCATCCATCATCACCACCATTTGCAAACTCTCCCCAGTGCTCAAGTTCATCCATTTGAGGATCAGATATGCCGTTGGGACATGGTTGAGGGAGATAGGAAAAGCGTCACCAAACTTAGAGACTCTTATTATAGTTGTGAAAGATCATGAAATACGTACCGAGAATCCCATATTATTAACTCCACAAATTGGGCTCATAGCAGATGATTTTGAGGACCAATTATTCTTTGGATTTTTTGATGGTATGAGCAAAAAAGACATTGCAGAAAAGATTGAACAAGGTGGGATGAAAGATGTTCCACTGTCCTTCCCTCAGCTAGAGTACATTGATGTTGGTAGTAATAGATATGTGAGAGAATTCCTGCACTACCTCCTTCACTTGTATCCCGATCTCCGTAGTATTAACTGCGATGGGGAACACTGGATTATTACCCAATATCCCCTGCTCTTCCCCACAATAACTCCCTCAGCATTAGGCAGTGCCCCAGCTGCCCTTGAAGGCTGCAAGAAGGTTTACAGTCTTCGTGATATGAGCTTCTCTTCGATTTGCTTGGCTTCACAGCTTGCGGTAATCATGGAAAGGTATAAGAATTTGGAACACATAAAGTTACAGCTTTTGAAGGGTTTTAGGAAAATAGATAACACTGGCCAGCTGGCACGAGACCTTTTGCTCTCCATCAGCTGTCGTTGCCTCACAATATGTGTTGATAATTATGTGAGTGGCAGGGATTTAGTCAGCCTTTATCAGCCAGCATTACAAGCCACTGGATCTGTGCTGACAATTCTGCAGTTCCACCTGACAAATGAGGTAACATCTACTGCACTTTGTCAGCTGATTAACATGTGCCACAGTCTACAGGAGCTTGCAATTGTGTCAGCATGTGAGCAGTGTGAGGTGATAGGGTGTGAGGAAGGAGAGAAGGGTGTACCACTGAATAAAATGCCGACCTTGAAATGCCTTGGGATATCAAGCCAGTACAGTGTCACCTTTCCCCTCTTTAGACTAACCATTGACCTCCTCTCAGTGTCACCCAATTTAATCACTCTGGACCTTGACTTTGGGGGTCGGAACTTCACCTGGTTGTTGAACGCTGGCATAGCTAAAACATTTCTTCAACTCCGATGCCTACGCTTGAGTTTAGTGTATCGGCGGGGGGTAGACGAGGAGAGGGAACTCAGCGAGCGTGATCTGAGTACAGTTTTTGAGCCAGTCATTGCTGCCGCTCCCAGACTGACACAGTTACTGGTTGGGAGAGGATGTAACTGTCTATATAAGGCCCTTCATGAAAGATATGGTAATTCAGGACTCAGAGTCAGTGTAAGATCCCAGCCGTGTGTGGCATTCAGAACACTGTGCGCAAGGTAGGGCTGTGTGTAGGATTTTTGAAAAGGGGGGGTCTTGGGGAAGAAAAAAAAAAAAAAAGCTTTATTTCTCTATCTGTTTATTTACCTATTGCCAAAAGCCTTAATGCTGTAAGGGGTGGCCACAAACAAATCGCCTCCATGTCGCCCTGTCCCCCTTCACTGTCCTGCTCCCAGCTCACACCCCCGTCTCTCATATATACTGTATTTTTTCATAATATAGTTTATTTACATTATTTCATTCATTCATTCATTTATCATCTAATCCTGTGTTGCCCCATGAGGAGCGTAGGAGCCCGGGGCTAGGCAAGTTGGTCCTCACATTTAAGATGAGAGTGACCAGCCTCACTCATCCCTGAGTGGCATGATTGAGCAATCAACCCCAACCATCCTTTCAAGTTTGTAGAACTTTTTAATCTTTTTTTATTATTTTTCTGTCTCATACCATTCTTTACAGGATTTAATTAATTTAGTGAGTTGCGTTTTTAGTATTACTGTATCGTGTTTGTTATCATTGCCCAATATAGCAGCCAAACACGGGTAAATCCTGTTATATTGCAATACATGTCATTAATCTCTTTAATTTCTTTCATTTTTCTAACTTTTTTATGATATGTTTATGAGAACCTACAGAATGCGGTGAAAGTTTTTTGGCGTATCAGATAGAGGCAGGATTCTGGGGGATTGAATGATGAGTGAATGGAAGCGTGGCCCATTGGATTGGACAAATTTAGGCTGTCTGGACGTTGCTACTCCTCACCCTGCTGTAAGATGGGAAAGGAGGTGCAGATGATGATGATGGTGGTGGTGGTGGTGGTGGTGATGATGATGATGATGATGATGATGATGATGATGATACCTGTTTGTAAATATGTTATAATAAGATTTTGTTCAGAGGAGGTTGTTCCACTATCTAACATTATCCTCTGTCCAATTAGTGACAGAAGTGCATAAAATAGGGACTATAGTGTTGAAAATAGGAAGCCTTGGTACACAGAATAGTCTTAATTGGTATGTTAATTTGGAGAGTGACAGACTGACGAGGAGAGTGTATGTGAGTGAGGTGGAGGAGAGAGGGAGGGGGAGGCCAAGGATGAGATGGAGGGATGGAGTGGAGAGGTATATGAGAGAGGGGGTGTGAGCTGGGAGCAGGGCAGTGAAATGGCGGGGGACAGGGCGACATGGAGGTGATTGGTGTGTGGCCACCCCTTACGGGATTAAGGCGTCTGGCAATAGTTACTGTAGATAGATTGCAGAGGACCACTGACTCTTCACACCTAGCCTTGGAACCCCTTACCTCAAACCCATCATCTTAAGTCGCTTAGTGGTACACTTTTCTTCCTTATTGTGCCCTTTTCATTTTAGTACTTTCTCCGATAGAGCCAGGATTCTGGGGGTTTGAATGATGAGTGAATGGAAGCGTGGCCCAATGGATTGATCAAATTTTGGCTGTCTGAACATTGCTGCTCCTCACCTTGCCCTAGGGTGGGAAAGGAGGTCTGGATGATGATGATGATGATGATGATGATGATGATGATGACTTTCTCTTTACCTAATCATGCCTATTTGTGTTCCTGGTACATACTATAACAGTGTGTGTGGATTTAGTGGGTCTGAATTGTCATAAAGGGGAAATTTAGGATTTGTGCTGGGGGTGTATGGTACCATTTGTGCTAAATCCCATAGGCTCTGTGCAATTTCTTATCATGCAATTCGGTTATAACAAGCCATGTTTGGTACCAACTGTGTGTGATAACCAAGGAATCATCTCTATCTGTCTATCTATTAGCAGACCCTTTAATCCCATAAGGGGTGGCCACAAACAAATTGCCTCCATGTCACCCTGTCTCCCACCATTTCACTGCCCTGCTCCCAGCTCACACCTCCCTTGTGTGTATTTTTACTCAGACTAAAAATACAAACAAGGGATCAGTGTATTGTTATAAAGTGCTAGAATAATGTATTTTTGTTAAAGTATTGCAACTTGATACTCTGATTTTTCAGTGCGGTAAACTTCTGATAGGATATTGTATTATTTTGTAATAAGGTATACTTACCATTTTACAGTATTCATTCTTACAGTGTCATTATATTTTTTCTTGTGTTTTATTCTTGCCGCTGCTAGATTATTTATTCAACCTGGGAGTGACCTTTAGAATTCAGAGGGTTAGATGCAGACCTCATTAACACCTTCATTGCTTGACACCATTCTAAAGTTAATAAAAGCATGCGGAGGTAGCAAATCATCATCATCATCATCATCATATCAGATTGAGCCAGGATTCCGAGGGCTTGAATGGTGAGTGAATGGAAATGTGGCCCATTGGATTGGGCAAATTTTGGGCTGTCTGGATGTTGCTACTCCTCACTGTACCATAGGGTGGGAAAGGAGGTCCGGATGATGATGATGATGATGATGATGATGATAAAGCATTTGACAGATATATGTTGATGAATGGATTGTCAAGATGGTGATGAAATTGTACAAATGAGCAACTACATACGCAAGAGTGTGTGGAAAGCTAAACAAGGAATTCTAATCAGTCTTGGTGTGCATCAGGGTTCAGTGTTGAGTCTACTGCTTGGCACTTGAGAGAGAGAAAGAGTTTAGAGGCAAGCTACCTTTGGAGTTTATATAGGGTGATGAGTAGAAACACACTTAGGTGGTTTGGCCATATGGAGAGAATGGAGACTGAGAGACTGATGAGGAGAGTGTATGTGAGTCAGGTGGAGGGGGAGAGAGGGAGGGGGAGGCCAAGGATGAGATGGAGGGATGGAGTGGAGAGGTATATAAGAGAGGGAGGTGTGAGCTGGGAGTAGGGCAGTGATATGGCGGGGGACAGGGCGACGTGGAGGTGATTTGTCTGTGGCCACCCCTTAAGGGATTAAGGTGTCTGGCAATAGGTAGATAGATAATTTAGTTCTGGTGGGTGAAAGCATGGAGGTGAGAGGGAATTTTGAGATATAGAGGAATAGGAGAAAAGCAAAAGGACTGAAAGTTATTACTCTCCTATACCGTTCAAACCAAGGTTATGGTTGGTAGGTGTGAGGGTGGCAGTGTCTCGGAACAAGGTGTGGGGTGTTGTGGTTTTTGTAATGAAGTTGGAACTATTTCTGTCCTGTGTATGATTTTGAATGAAAGTCCACAGAAGATACAGTGGTGTTAGAGGTGTACTGTTGGAGGTGTAGGCAGAGCAAACTTGGTGGTAAGGGTAAGGAGTGGTTTGAAGAAGTCCAGGGAGCTGTTGCCTCTTCTGACACCGAGTTCTTCGGCAGTGCTAAGGGGTCTTTGTTTACAGCATGTGTTAGGAGTGTAATGTTGTGCAGTAGTGGGATTTGGGGAGTAAAACTGGAGGATATTTGTAGACTCAAAACATTTAGAGATGATTATTAGATGAATGTGTAGTGGATCATTGAATGACCGGCCTGGGGGTGGGTTTGGACTACAATGAAGAGTTGAGAGGATGGATGGGATTTGGATGAAGGGGTAGACTGAGATGGTTTGGGCATGTGGAGAGGATGGAGGATGATAGTTGGGTGCGGAGGTTTAGTGGTGTGTACGTTGAGGGTAGAGATGCGAGAGGCAGACTGAAAAAGACTGAGACAAACGATAGAAGACTGAATAGAGAGGTTGCTAGAGATTGAGCAGCATGGAAAGCTGCTACCGTATTTGGCGACGAAGGCTGATGTATACAAGCATGATGGAGCCTTTATTTATGAGTGAATGAATATGTAGAGATATCAGGCTTGTGGGCAGTACAGTAGAAAGTATCATTTGCGGGTACAGACAATTGGAATATGTTGGGGAGTTAGCTGGGGAAATTGCTGAATGTGGAAGAGCAGAGGCTGGCTCCATTGTAACAGTGATAGGTGAATGGAAGAAATTAATGGAAATGATGGCCATACTGATAAAAAGGGGCTCTTCTTTCCTACCAAGGGTGCTCTTCATATATGGCAGAAATTTAGCCTGTAAGAGATAAGGATACGTCAGACTGGAAATGCACAGGAAGGAGAATATTGAGATGGAGAAATGAGAATATCGGGTGTGCTACAAGAGAGATTTGGCACAAGGCGCATCAGAGGCGATGTGAACTAGCAAGCTGAGATGGTGTGGGCATGCAGACGGGTTGGATGGTAACGGCTGCCTGGGGAGAAAAATGGGAGAAATGGAGTTCCCCCGAGCTAAGCCCTGTATTGGACTATATAGCCCCGCTAGGGTTACAGGAGGGAGCTACCCCTCCCGGCGCGGCAGCCCGGGCGAGGCTCGAACTTGCAATCCCCCGATTACAAGTCCAGCGCGCTACCACTGTGCTACCGCGCCCCCCTGCCTGGGGAGAGTAAAAGATGTGACTGTGAAGGGAAGAAAGCCCAGAGGCAGACCAAGAAAGAACTGGGGATATGTTCAGCATGGAGACCTGCAGGATAAGGAAGTGAGCCGTGAAATGACTCATGTGCGTGACGTGAACAGCTGCCTAGAAAGAGGGCTACTAGCATGGTCATTGGTCTCTGAACACAAATAATGGTTCAAATAATTAGGGAAATTATTAAATGAATTCTTAGTCCAGCAGCAAGTAGCCTATATTTATTGCAATCACATACTGAAACGGAAAACCCGGTACTTCAACGTGCTAAATATTCACAACAGATACAATATTTCATTCATTGTGGGATACTCAGGAAAAATTATGTATACTGATATTCACTTGACACGAAGACAGGATAAATAGCAATCTCTGATCGTGCATGGAGTTGAAGATTTTATTTTCATCTCCGTAATTGATGTTTATAAAGATGGCACTATCAACATCAGCTGAAGAAAATCGTATGGAGTTAACTGGAGTATAATACACAGAAGACGCGACCATAAGTTTAAAGAACGAAAATTCTGAGGAATTTAACATTTTGAACTGTGCAAGAACTAGATTTTAAGCCCAAGCGACCGACCTGAAACCCCGCCCCCTCCTTTTTTTTGTACCATTCATTTAAATGTTGCTCCATCGTAGTAAGATGATAATAATAATGAGCTTATGAATGGATCTAGATATTAGCTGGTGCTTAATGGATGGTTTATTGTTACCATTTAATTTCCTTGTTATACGAGTTTTACCGTACGTATTTGAAGATGTTTTCATGATTGTTTTGTTACTTTCGTTACCATCATTATAATATTATGTTTATTGGCAGCAAATAAGTAAAACGAAACTCATCTAATTACCAAACGAAATCTAGAAAAATATTAAAAATTAAGATTAACAATGGGGAAGAATGTGATAGCCAAAAAAACAGCCCCTTCTAAGGCTTTTATACTCACGCCGATCTAAGAAAATGGTCAGTCACCCCTTTGCTGCGGTGGGTGCTGGTTGTCGCGTCCTTGGTCATTTGCATTTCTCGTTAAAGTTACCGGTGTTATTATTATTATTATTATTATTTTAGTGATTAACACAATTATCATCAACTCAATGGAGATGGCGATTGGCTGCAGTTAACGAAGGGACATTATGAACCAAGGTAGGCGATTTATAGTTAAGGGGGAGATGTGATGCCTACTTACGTCTATCTATCTATTGCCAGACGCCCTAATCCCGTAGGGGGTGGCCACAAACAAATCGCCTCCTTACATGGAGAGACAGACTGACAAATGAGGATATAAAGGAGCGTTGTGGTGTGGATGTGGATGTGATAGGAAGCGTTAGGAGAAACACACTGAGGTGGTTTGGCCATGTGGAGAGGATGGAGGGTGAGAGACTGACGAGGAGAGTGTATGTGAGTGAGGTGGAGGGGGGGGGAGGAAGGGGGAGGCCAAGGATGAAATGAAGGGATGGAGTGGAGAGGTATATGAGAGGGAGGGGGTGAGCTGGGAGCTGGGCAGTGATGTGACGTGGGGACAGGGTGACGTGGAGGCGATTTGTTTGTGGCCACCCCTTACAGGATTACGGCCTCTGACAATAGATAGATAGATAGGTAGACAATTTTTAGCTTGTGTTATTTTACGTTCTAGTTATTAAAAATGGTTTAATTCGTGAGTTAGAGATTTAAAATGTATGGTTGTGGACTTACGCATGAGGCTAACGAATTTTTTGAATATTTAAGCGCGTTCCTGATCCGGAAGTTCGAGAAATTTGACTTTACATTTTAACGTTAAGTAGATATATTTGAATTAACGACCGTAGTGAAGGAAACACGTGGCCGATTAAGAAGCTGTGAGGATCTTTGGGGGGAAGAGAAGGAGGGGGAGGCCAAGGATGAGATGGAGGGATGAAGTGGAGAGGTATATGAGAGAGGGGGGTGTATGTGAGTGAGGTGGAGGGGGGGAGAGGGAGGGGAAGGCCAAGGATAAGATGGAGGGATGGAGTGGAGAGGTATATGAGAGAGGGGGGTGTATATGAGTGAGGTGGAGGGGGGGAGAGGGAGGGGGAGCCCATGGATGAGATGGAGGGATGGAGTGGAGAGGTATATGAGAGAGGGGGGTGTATGTGAGTGAGATGGAGGGGGGGAGAGGGAGGGGAAGGCCAAGGATGTGATAGAGGGATGGAGTGGAGAGGTATATGAGAGAGGGGGGTGTATGTGAGTGAGATGGAGGGGGGGAGAGGGAGGGGAAGGCCAAGGATGAGATGGAGGAATGGAGCGGAGAGGTATATGGAGTAGGGCAGTGAAATGGCGGGGGACAGGGCGATGTGGAGGCGATTTGTTTGTAGCCACCCCGTATGGGATTAAGGCGTCTGAAACGCCGAAAAGCATTTAAATGGAGAAATAGGCTCTGATTTACCATTCTCTCTCTCTCTCTCTCTCTCTCTCTCTCTCTCTCTCTCTCGTATAATGTGGAATAAGTCGCTGGGGAAGTGGTGTTGCGGCCTCTCTCTCTCTCTCTCTCTCTCTCTCTCTCAACTTCTTCGGGCGTGACCAAAAAATGATTTGATTATCCTCGTTATGAGAGAGAGAAAAGAAAAAGGATGTAGAGGAAAGAAGGGCGGAAGGGAGGAAGAGTGATGGAAGGAGAGAGGGAGGGAGGAAGAGTGATGGAGGGAGGGAGGGAGGGAGGAAGAGTGATGGAAGGAGAGAGGGAGGGAGGGAGGAAAAGTGATGGAGGGAAGGAGGAAGGGAGGGAGGAAAAGTGATGGAGGGAGGGAGGGAGGGAGGGAAAGTACTAATGACAGTTCTGAAGATAGTTGGAGAAAAAGTTTTGGAGGGAGGAGGGAGGGAGGGAGGGAGGGATAAAAGGGGAGGAGGGAGGAAGGAAAGGGAAGAGGGGGTAGAGGGGGAAGGAAGAGAAGAGAGGGGAGGAGGGAGGGAGGGAGGGAGGGAAGAGATGGGAGGAGGGAGGGAAAAAAAGAGTAAGAAGGGAGGAAAAAGAGAGGAAGAAAGGAGCAAAAGATGAGATGAAGGAGGAAGGGAGAGGGGAGAGATGGAGGAGGGAGAGAGGAAGAAGGGAGGGAGGAAGGAGGGAAGAGGGAGGAGCCAAACGGAAAGACAAGAATGAATATAATTGTTTTTCTGTTGCTTTGTTTATTTCTTTGTTTTGTTTCTCTATTCGTTTGTTACTTCCTCCCTCTCTCTCTCTCTCTCTCTCTCTCTCTCTCTTTGTTTGTCTGTCTGTCTGTCTGTCTATTCATCCATTTATCCATCAATCTATCTATCGGTCCATCTATTTGTGTCTGTCTGTCTGTCTATCCGTCTGCCTGTCTATCTATATATCTGTCTATCTATCTATCTGCTATCTATCTATCTTTCTATCTATCTGTCTGCTGTTTATCTATCTGTCTATCTATATATCTGTCTATCTATGTATCTTTCTATCTATCTGCCGTCTATCTATCTATCTTTCTGTCTCTCTGTCTATCTATCTACCTGTCTGTTTGGCTACCTACCTACCTACCTACCTATCTATCTATCTATCTATCTGTGAATCTATGTATATATGTATGTATCTATGAATCTATGTATGTATGTATGTATGAATCTATCTATCTATCTATCTATGAATCTACCTATCTATCTATCTGTCTATTACGTTCATATCAGCCAGCGTAGGAGCCTTAGATGAGAGGAAGGGCATGGATTGAAGAAGCTCTCTCTCTCTCTCTCTCTCTCTCTCTCTCTCTCTCTCTCATGTGGTTAAGGTGTGGTGGGGGGAAGGGCAGTGAAGGCCTGTCTCCCCTCCTCTTCATAGCTCCCTGTTTCACCCCGGAAGTCTCTCTCTCTCTCTCTCTCTCTCTCATTTAATTTCTCTATTTCTTTGTTTTTAGTTCCCATCATGAAGTGTTTTATTACCCCTCTCTCTCTCTCTCTCTCTCTTCTGTTTCCTCCATCTCTCCTTTTTTCTTCATCCTTTCTCCCTAATTTTGTCTCTCTCTCTCTCTCTCTCTCTCTCTCTCTCTCTCTCTCTCTCTCTCTCTCTCTCTCTCTCTCTCTCTCTCTCTCTCTCTCTCTCTCTCTCTCCTGTTTCCTCCATCTCTCCTTTTTTCTTCGTCCTTTCTCCCTAATTTCGTCTCTCTCTCTCTCTCTCTCTCTCTCTCTCTCT
>NC_137013.1:847500-855000 GCF_032717465.1 Coenobita brevimanus
TGAAAAGGTGAATCCAGTGCCCTCAAATTCATTCATAAATAAACGAAGATGCAGATGTGTGTATTCTATCTATCGTGGCTGCTTTTATCTGTCTATCTATCTATCATCCTTTCACTGTCTGTCTATCTATCTATCATCCCTTCACCATCTATCTATCTACCTATCTATCCACCTTTCTATTTTTCTCTAATATAAAGGTGCAGATGTGCGTACTCTATCTATCGTGGTTGCTTTTTATCTATCTATCTATCTATCTATCATCCTTTCACTATCTATCTGTCTATCTATCTATCTATCATCCTTTCACTATCTATCTGTCTATCTATCTATCTATCATCCTTTCACTATCTATCTGTCTATCTATCTATCTATCTACCTTTCTATTTTTCTCTACGCTCTTTCTATACCTCTCTGTTTACCTTTGTTTTCCTCTAATTACACTCAGTCTGTCTATCTATCTATCTATCTATCATCTATCTATGGTTCGCTGGCTATTTTAAAAGTTCTCTCTTCACATCTGTCTATCTACCTATCTATCTATCTATGTTTATACCTCATTTCTCCACTGTTGCTTACTGATCTATCTACCTGCCTGCCTGCCATTTTCTCTCTCTCTCTCTCTCTCTATCCATCTAATTAGAAAGAAAAAGAGTGGGAAAGAAAGAAAGCAAGAGTTACCTTTAAACACCATTCCCTCAAGTAATTACCCGAGTGCGGTCGAAGTGTGTTTACATGGGGGCCCCGTAGCGAGGATAATACGTCTTTGTTGACATGGCTCCCTGGAGTGAGCGTAATCCTCCCATTTAAATATCGCCCTAAAGTGAGCATAATCCAAAGTCGTTGAGGATTGAGCGTATTACTGTTTTGTTTTTTAGAGATCTATTTATCTATCTATCTATCTATCTATCTATTGCCAGACGCCATAATTCCGTAAGGGGTGGCCATTTGACTTTGAGTTATTTGTTTTACGGGGAGGGGCACTAACCCTCCACCAACCCACTTGTTGACACTTAGGGAGCACGTATGGTTTGGCTATATGGTTACCACCCAGCGTTGTAAATGGTTTCTTGACTTACAGGAAACCATTTGGCTTGTCACTCAATGTAAAGCCACCTGTAAAAGAAAGAAAAGCAATAAGAAGTGACAGGAAAGATGGGAGAAATAGGAAGAGAGGAGGGCAGGCACAGAAAAAGAATGATAAAGGCTAAGGAAGAAGTAGGCAGCACTACATCAAGTGAGTGGATGATGGTGAGAAATAGGAAGAGAGGAGGACAGGCACAGAAAAAGAATGATAAAGGCTAAGGAAGAAGTAGGCAGCACTACATCAAGTGAGTGGATGATGGTGAGAAATAGGAAGAGAGGAGGGCAGGCACAGAAAAAAGAATGATAAAGGCTAAGGAAGAAGTAGGCAACACTACATCAAGTGAGTGGATGATGGTGAGAAATAGGAAGAGAGGAGGGTAGGCACAGAAAAAGAATGATAAAGGCGAAGGAAGAAGTAGGCAGCACTACATCAAGTGAGTGGATGATGGAGATGTTACAGATAGTGGCGTGAAAAATCCGTAGAGTTTAACCTAAAATATATTACTTTCATAGAGGGATAAAAGACTTGGTTAAGGATTTATGTCTATTTATATTATTTTATTTATTTATTTATAAGGCTATGTTAAGGATGGAAGTCAAAAATATCTACCTGTATGTGTATCTGTCTATCTATCCATCCACGCATCTGTTTATCTATCCGTCTATCTATCTATCTATCTAGCCATCACCCATCCATCAATCTATCTACCTACCTACCTGTCTATCTATCTATCTATCTATCTGTGTGTATCTACCTATTCGTCCATCCATGTATCTATCTATTTATCTATCCGTCCATCTGTCTATCTATCTGTCTAGCCATCCAACCATCCAGTCTATCCTGCCATCTATCTATTCATGCCTCTATCTATTACCTATCTACTTACCTGTCTATCTATCTATCTGTCTAGCCAGACTTTTTAATCCCGGTGGGGTGACCACAAACAAATCGTCCAAGTCACCCTGTCCTTCATCAAGCTGCCCTGCCTCCAACACATATCACTTTCATTCATTTACCTCTCCATTACATCCCACCATCTCATTCTCGGTCTCCCCCTCCCCTCCTCCACCTCACTCACATACACTCCTAGTCAGTCTCAATCTTGTCGGTTAAGGAAGCTCCCTAACACCTCTTCCTTAGCGATTTAGGTTAGGATGTGGCTGGTTAATATCACTTTGCACGGAGGGAGAGGGAGGGGGAGGCCAAGGATGAGATGGAGGGATGGAGTGGAGAGGTGTATGAGAGAGGAGTGTGTGAGCTGGGAGCAGGGCAATGAAATGGCTGGGGACAGGGTGACATGGAGGGGATTTGTTTGTTGCTACCCCTGACAGGATTAAGGCGTCTGGCAATAGATACATAGATAGATGATGATACAAAATAGTGAACATATACTTGGACTGAAGAGGCTAACGGAAGAGTAGGGTCGTAACGTCATTTCCTGAGCGATTTATTCTGCACTCCCCTCCCGTCCATTTAGTTATTGATGCAAAGTATGGATACTGTAGCGGTAGACCAAGGAAGTGTGTGTAATAAACAAAATAAATCGCTAAGTATGTGTAATAAGCAAAATAAATCGCTAAGGAAGGTGTAATAAGCAAAATAAATCGCTAAATGGGTGTAATAAGCAAAATAAATCGCTAATGAAGATGTAATAAGCAAAATAAATCGCTAATGAAGATGTAATAAGCAAAAGAAATCGCTATGTGTAATAAGCAAAATAAATCGCTAAGTATGTGTAATAAGCAAAATAAATCGCTAATGAAGATGTAATAAGCAAAATAAATCGCTAAGTATGTGTAATAAGCAAAATAAATCGCTAATGAAGATGTAATAAGCAAAAGAAATCGCTACGTGTAATATGCAAAATAAATCGCTGAGTAGGCGTAATAAGCAGAATAAATCGCTAAGTGGGTGTAATAAGCAAAATAAATCGCTAAGTATGTGTAATAAGCAAAATAAATCGCTAAGTATGTATAATAAGGAAAACAAATCGCTAAAGAAAAGCTGCTAACAACCTTCTTGTATCACTTTGAATGGTAATCTTTGCACCCTTGCCTCAGCGATTTATTTTTGGCTATGGCTGGTTAACATAATTTATTAACTTACTTATGCAGAGTATGGCGATATTGAAATTATTTGTGCGACACGAAAGACCCTGGTAACGTATAACTAGTAAAATGAATCGCTTAGGAATAGGGGTTAGGGGGAGCATCCATACCTGGCGAGAATAAGGGGCTAATCTCGCCTCCCTAAGCCCCGCCCACCTCGTCTCTGATTGACAGTTCGATATGAAATTAGGCGGGAATTATAAAACAACTTAAATATACTCTATCATTTATCTTTAACCTCTACGTCATTGAAATCTTCAGTCGTATTTCAAAACACGAATTGCAACTGATTTTTTTGAATGAATTGAACGTTAAGGTAATTAACGCTCTCTGAAGATGTTTTGAAAGTTTAAATGCGGAGTCTATTGGTAGAATGTCCATTGATTGTTTATCCTCTATTTTAAACTTTCATTATTGTTTTTTTCGTGGTTCCAATCGGTCAGGGAGAGGTATATATGCTCCTTCTTTTAAAGTTTCATCATTATGTTGAGTTACTCGCCATTTAATGAGTGAAATGTTAAATGTTGTTCAAAAGGGGAGGTTGTGAAGTTACCGGAACAGCCTGGTAGGATGGGGAGGCTGTGACGTCATCGGAACAGCATCCTAGGCGGGAGTTCAGTCACCTCTTAGCTTTTGTAGGGTTGGGTTGTGGCGCTCCGGTGATTATTTCGTTGTGTCAAAGTGCTTGCTTGCTTGGATTTACGCTGTTTTTTGCTTATATAACACAAGGTGGCGATTCGGCGGAGTGATACAAGGATGGTGGTGTGTGCAGGTATGTAGAATTAGGCAAAATTTTGGAAATAGAAGGTTTATTGAAAGAAAGGGGACGTCTCGTAGTGATGTATGTCAAATGGAGAGTTTGTTGAGATCGAGTGGAATGATTTGCGTACGTGTGTGTGTGTGTGTGTGTGTGTGTGTGTGTGTGTGATTTTAAAAGCCGTGTTTTTGTCGTCCAGTCTCGAGCCTGGGATTCGAAAAGCGTCTTGGGGTGTTTGATTTCAGCTCACAAAAACACTCCAGGATACGTAGAACCGAGAAATTAGACCCGTCGATCGCAATGTAAACAGAGAGGTCCGCGGAAGAGGATGATGTTACGAATTTTCAACTTCCACGTAGCCGTTATTGGTGCTAAACTGTCTCTGTGTCCTTAATATTAGCCACCTACAGCCTTATTTTATGTATATAGTGTTAATTTTATTATATTTATTGCTTATTTCTCCTTGCCGGCCATTCTCACTCACCCCACGCTGCACCAAGACTGCTCCCGACCATGCATGGGTGAGGTACGAAGATGACAAACGCTTGGACGACAAAAACGTGGCTTAAGCGATTTATTCTGAACCTGGCATGTTAACACCGTCTTCTGTGTCACTAAGCGATTTATTTTGAACCTAGGATCTTAACATCGTCTTCTGTGTCACTAAGCGATTTATTCTGAACCTAGCATCTTAACACCGTCTTCCGTGTCACTAAGCGATTTATTCTGAGCCTAGCATCTTAACACCGTCTTCTGTGCCACTCAACCTTTTGTCGCTTACCATCACCCAGCCTTCAATAACACAAGAGATATGGAGATGTTAGGTGAAGAATGAATCGCAAAGGAAGAGGAGTTATGGTATCTACAAAACCAGTTAGAAAAATAGAAAAAAGCCAATCAGAAGTTAGAAAAAGCCAGTCAGAAAACCCGTTAGAAAAAGCCAGTTCGAAAAAGCCAGTCAGAAAAAGCCAGTTCGAAAAAGCCAGTCAGAAAAAGCCAGTTCGAAAAAAGCCAGTTCGAAAAAAGCCAGTTCGAAAAAGCCAGTTCGAAAAAGCCAGTCAGAAAAAGCCAGTTCGAAAAAGCCAGTTAGAAAAGCCAGTTAGAAAAGCCAGTCAGAAAAAGCCAGTGTAAATTTGCGTAAGTTAATGATATGCTTAAGCAATTAGAGAGAGAGAGAGAGAGAGAATTTTAAAGATACAAAGACCACACAGACTTAAGGACCTGTTTTGTGTGTGTGTGTGTGTGTGTGTGAGAGAGAGAGAGAGAGAGAGAGAGAGAGAGAGAGAGAGAGAGAGAGAGAATTTTAAAGATACAGACCACACAGACTTAAGGACCTGTTTTGTGTGTGTGTGTGTGTGTGAGAGAGAGAGAGAGAGAGAGAGAGAGAGAGAGAGAGAGAGAGACTGGGCATAAAAATTAATCGTAAAGAATTTAATTTTCACTTACAACTCTATCTGTCTATCTATCTATCTATCTATGTCTATCTGTCTGTCTATCTATCTATCTATCTATATCTACCTGTTTATATATCTATCTCTATCTATCTTCCTGTAGCCAGACGCCTCAATCCCATAAATGGGCGGCCACAAACAAATCGCCTCCATGTCACTTCGCTCTCACGCTGCCTTCTCCCCAACTCACACCCTCCTCTCTCATATACCTCTTCATCTCATCCCTGCACCTGTCTCTCTCTCTCTCTCTCTCTCTCTCTCTCTCTCTCTCTCACACACACACACACACACACACACACACACACACACACACACACACACACACACACACACACACACACACACACACACACACACACACACACACATGCGTACCAAACAATCCCATTTCAACAAGGAAGCACATACTATCTCTCACCTTCACTCACTTTAATTACTCTCTTTTATTTTCACACTTTCTCACTTTTCTCTGTCAGTCTACAATTCTCTCTCTTTCCATATCATTTAGGTTTGCATCTCTCTCTCTCTCTCTCTCTCTTTCTCTCTCTCTCTCTCCAGTCTACATTTACATCTTTGTCCCTTCCTACCTTCCTTCCCTCTCTCCTTCCTTCCTTCCGTCCGTCCCTCCTTCCTTCCTTTCCTTCCATCCTTCCTTTCTTCCTTCCTTCCTTCCTTCCTTCCTTCCATCCATCCTTCCTTCCTTCCTTCCGTCCCTCCCTCCTTCCTTCCTTCCTTCCCTCCTTCCTTTCCTTCCATCCTTCCTTCCTTCCTTTTTATCAATTCTTTCTGCTTCCTCTCTTCCTAATTCCTTCATCTTTTCATTCCTCCAACTGTTTCCATATTATTATAATTATTATTATTATTATTATTACGATATTAATTTTTATTATAATAATAATAATAATAATTATTATTATTAGCTGTAGTAGTAGTAGTAGTAGTAGTATAATCATTATTATTATTATTATTATCTTTCCTCTTTCGTCTTACTGATTCTCCATTTTCTTTACAGCTTTCCACCTGTCTTGTTCCCTCCTCCTCCTCCTCTCCTCTTCTTTTTACTCTCTTCTTCTTCCCATTTGTTTTCCTCTCTTCTTTATTCTTCTTCCTCTTTCTCTTCCTTCCCTCTCTCTTCCTCCCTCCTCTTTCCCTCCTCTCTCTCTCTCTCTCTTCTCCTCCATTAATTTCCTCTTCTCTGCACTTCCTCGCTCTCCCTCTCCCGGAACTCCATTCATTCCTTAAGTTTTCTCTTGAGCGACTTACATGAAAAGATGATGTACGTGTGCGTGTGTGAGAGAGAGAGAGGGGGGGGGAAGGGAGGGAGTGTGTGTGTGTGTGTGTGTGAGAGAGAGAGAGAGAGAGAGAGAGAGAGGAGGGGGAAGGGAGAGAGTGTGTGTGTGTGTGTGTGAGAGAGAGTGAGAGAGAGAGAGAGTTTGTATGTGCAGTGGCGTACCCAGAAAGTTGAAAAGGGGGGGGGACATAAACACCGCATATTCTAGAGTCCTTTTGAAGTACTCTGTGCCACTGAGGTAGGCTTCACTCTCTCCAATAACCTTATACTACTAACACTCAAACCCTCACATTTCCATCAGACAACTGTACAAGTGTAATAAACTACGGTAATAACCATAATATTAAAAAAATCACGATAATTACTGTGTTAGTCTCATTTACAAACAGTTAAAGACATAGGGCCTATCCAACATAATTTTCTTGCTGCTAATATACCCCCCCTTTGGCAAATATTAGAGAGAGAGAGAGAGAGAGAGAGAGAGAGAGAGAGAGAGAGAGAGAGAGAGAGAGAGAGAGATGCAAAAGGGGGGCCATGGCTGCATGACCCCACCCCCTCGGTACGCCACTGTGTGTGTGTGTGTGTGTGTGTGTGTGTGTGTGTGTGTGTGTGTGTGTCTAACTAAACACACACCATCTAAAACCCTCCCACGTAATTTATATATATATATGTATGTATGTATATGTACGTAAAATCATGTGTACACCCGTGAATAACCATCCCTCAGTGTATACTCCCTCCAGTGCATGTATACACGGGCTACGGAGGCTGGGAAATGAATAACGTCAATGGTAGCGATAGTATTTCCC
>NC_137013.1:875000-877500 GCF_032717465.1 Coenobita brevimanus
AGCCGAAGCCGGCAGGAAAAAGTCAGAAAGAACACCACGCAGTATAGAAAAACTGGCGTGGACATTTTACAGGAAAGTGTGAAAGGAGAATAGAGACTATCATAGTGTAACATGAAAAGGAAAAATTATGAATTAGTATTGGTTATAAGATTTTCTTTTTTCTATATCCACCACTTATTTGTCATATGCTTATCTAGCCTATGCTTGAAACTCTCAATGGAAGAGGCAGCAACTACTTCACTAGGTAGCTTATTCCATTCGTCTACTCTATTACCAAACCAATTTCTACCTATTTCCTTATTGAAACGGAATTTTTCTAGTAACCATTATTTCTAGTTCTATCCTGTACGCTCACTTTAAGTACCTTGCTAATATCTCCCTTATTAATACCCTTCATCCACTTAAACACCTCAATTAAGTCTCCCCCTACTCTACGCCCCTCTAGCGAATGCAGACGTAGTCTTTTCAGTCTGTCTTCATATGACAGGTTCCGGACGTCATGTATCATTTTTGTCATTCTTCTCTGTACATTTTCTAACGAATTAATATCCATTCTATAGTAAGGACACCAAAATTGTACTGCGTAGTCTAAATGTGGCCTTACTAATGCTAGATAAAATTTCAGTATTACTTTAGATGATCTATTGCTCACGCTTCTCGAAATAAATTCTAGGACTCTATTTGCTTTATTCCTCGCATTAATACACTGTTGCCTAGGTTTAAGGTCGTTACTAATCATAACTCCTAGATCTCTCGCATTCCGATTTGCTGATTTCTTTGTTATCTAAGCTGTATTTAGTATCTCCAATGGTCTTGCCTACGTTAAGTACTTTACATTTTTCAACGTTAAATTCCATTTGCCAAGTTTTAGACCATTTGGACAATGTATCGAGGTCTTTTTGTAAGTTATGGCAATCGTCAGTCGAGTTAATGATACGCCCTATTTTTGTATCGTCGGCAAATTTGCTGATGCTGCTATTGACTCCTAAGTCTAGATCATTTATATATATGATAAATAATAAGGGACCGAGTACTGAACCCTGTGGTACACCGCTAGTTACTAATCCCCAGTCCGACTTAGTTCCATTTATTAATACTCTCTGCTTTCGTCCTTTCAGCCAGGATTCTATCCATTTTAAGATATCGCCGTCTATACCGTGTGCTCGAACCTTTCTAACTAACCTTTCGTGTGGGACTCTATCAAAAGCTTTACTAAAGTCCAGATAAATAACATCGTAAGCTTTATCGCTATCTACTGCCTCATAGACCTCCGAGTAGAATGACAACAAGTTTGTGAGGCAGGATCGTCCTTGCCTGAATCCGTGCTGACTTTCGTTTATAAGATTAAATCTTTCTAAGTGTTCTCTAATCTTATTTGCCAAAATTGACTCTAACATTTTTCCTACTATTGACGTTAGACTTATCGGACGATAATTCGACGCAGTTGATTTATCACCCTTTTTAAAGATGGGCACTACGTTTGCGGTCTTCCACGCCTCGGGAACTTCTCCTGAACTTAAAGAGTCATTAAATAACGTTGAAAGTGGCTGACATAATTCTTCTTTGGTTTCTTTTATAATTTTTGCATATATTGGAGGGAAGGAGGGAAGGAGAGAAGAGGGATGGAGGGAGGTGGCTGGGAGGGAGAGGAGGAAAGAGGGATGGAGGGAGGGAGAGATAGAGAAAGGAAGAAATTTAAGGAAGGCTTGAGAAAAAAAAAATAATAATAATAATAACAATAATAATCAGCAATAAAAATAGTAAGAATGGTAATAGTAGTAGTAGTAGTAATAATAATAATAATAATAACAGTACTCAGAATAATGACAATAATAATAATAATAATAATAATAATAATAATAATAATAATAATAATTCAACAGCTAACAACAACATCAACATTTTCACCACAGCATTAGCCACGAATCCAACGTTGACAACACAATTATTCAAAATATTCTCTCTCTCTCTCTCTCTCCGTGTGTGTGTGTGTGTGTGTGTGTCCACTAATCCATTCATCTGTCCATGGAGAGAGAGAGAGAGAGAAAGAGAGAGAGAGAGAGAGAGAGAGAGAGAGAGAGAGAGAGAGAGAGAGAGAGAGAGAGAGAGAGAGAGAGAGACATCCATTAGACACAGTAAATAAAGTTACAGATAAAGGGAGCATGGGAGGAAAGGGAGGGGAGGGGGAGGGGGAGGGGAGAGAAGGGAGAGATAGAGGAGACAACACAAAAATAAACCACCACAACACAAACCACCACAACACAAACACCACAACACAAACCACCACAACACAAACACCACAACACAAACCACCACAACACAAACACCACAACACAAACACCACAACACAAACCACCACAACACAAACACCACAACACAAACACCACAACACAAACACCACAACACAAACACCACAACACAAACACCACAACACAAACACCACAACACAAACACCACAACACAAACCACCACAACACAAACCACCACAACACAAACATCA
>NC_137013.1:882500-887500 GCF_032717465.1 Coenobita brevimanus
AGAGAGACAGTGGAGGAGGAAAGGAAAAAGAGTAGGAAGGGAGAAGTGGAGTGAGTGACAAGAAAGAAAAAGATAAAACGGAGATTAAAGAGGGAAGAGGAGGAGGAGGAGGAGGAGGAGGAGGAGGAGGAGGAGGAGGTGAAGCTAGGGAAAGTGAGTGAGTTAAGAGAGAGTGGGAGGGAAAAGTGAGAAAACTTTTTATCTCTAAGTCTCTCTCGTTGATAGAAAAATCCTGCTAGAAAATATAATTCTTTTTTTTATATATTTTTTTCTGAGGAGAGAGAGAGAGAGAGAGAGAGAGAGAGAGAGAGAGAGAGAGAGAGAATGAAAGGTGATAAATGAAGAAGAATTAAAGGAAAAATAATGATATGAAGGAAGAAGCAGTAATTAGAGAGAGAGGGAAATGAAGAAGAAATAATAACGTGAACGAGGAGGCGTTAATTAGAGAGAGAGAGAGAGAGAGAGAGAGAGAGAGAGAGAGAGAGAGAGAGAGAGAGAGAGAGAGAGAAATTAGCCGAGATAGTCCAAACCGGATTCTCCAAATGTAATGTAAACAAAGAAGGGAACGTGACTTTGAGAAGAAAGGAAGGACGGAGAGAAGGAGGGAAAGAAGGAAGGAAGGAGAGAAGGAAGGAAGGATGGAGAGGAGGGAAGGAAGGAAGGAAGGATGGAGAGAAGGAGGGAAGGAAGGATGGAGAGAAGGAGGGAAGGAAGGATGGAGAGAAGGAGGGAAGGAAGGATGGAGAGAAGGAAGGAAGAAGAGAAGGAAAGAGGGAGTGGAGGAGGAAGGGAAAGAGGAAAGAGAGGAGGGAGAATAAAAAGGAGGGAAGGAAGGAAGGAAAAAGGACTTGAAGGAAAGAAGGAAGGAGGGAGAGGAGGAAAGAGGGAGTGAAGGAGGGAGGAGGAGGGAGAGAAGAGAGGAGGAGGAAGTGAATGACGGAGTATGGAAGAGGAAAGGAAGAGACAAGGAAGGAAGAAAGGAAGGATGGGGAGGGAAGGAAAGAAAGGAAGGAAGGAAAGGAGGGAGAGAGACTGAATCAGGGAGGAAGGAATAAGGAGAGAGGAAGAAGAAAGGGAGGGAAGAGGAGGGAGAAATGGAGAGAAACCTTATATGGAGGGTGGCAGAGTCAAAGGAAGGAGGGAGGGAGGGAGGAAGGAGGGAAGGAAGGAGAGGGAGGGATGGAGAAGGAAGGAGGGAGGGGGAGGGAGAGTGAAGGATGAAAGGAGGGAGGGAAGGATGGGAAGGAAAGATGGAAGGAGGGAGCGATGGAGGGAAGGAAGGAAGTAGGGAGGGAGAGAGAGAGACGTAGAGGAAGGAGAAAAGTAAGTGAAGGAAGGAAGGAAGGATATAGGGAGAAAGAGAATGAAGGAAAGGAAGAAGGAAGGAACAGAGAGAGAAGGAAGGAAGGAGGAAATAGACAGGGAGGAAAGATGAGAGAGAGAGAGAGAGAGAGAGAGATGAATGTGTGGAAAGGTTAGTGAGAGAGAAGAGGGAGAGAAGGAAGAAGAAAGGAAAAAAAAGGAGAGAGAGAGAGAGAGAGAGGAAGGGGTCTTGGGAATATACATGTAGTCAAAGGAGCCACGGGGGAGAGAGAGAGAGGAGAGAGAGAGAGAGGAAATTACATTCTTCCTCCCTCACTCACTCTCTCTTTTGTCGCTTTACACCAGAAATTGTTACTCTCTCTCTCTCACACACACACACACACACACACACACACACACACACACACACACACACATTCACCCTCCCTTCCCTTCCTCTCTCTCTCTCTCTCTCTCTCTCACACACACACACACACACACACACACACACACACACACACACACACACACACACACACACACACACACACACACACACACACACACACACACACACACACACACACACATTCACCCACCCAACCCGACCTCTCTCTCTCTCTCTCTCTCTCTCACACACACACACACACACACACACACACACACACACACACACACACACACACACACACACACACACACACACACACACACACACACACACACACACACACACACACACACACACACACACACACACACCAGCCATAAGCATCTAAATCTGGTATAAAAAGCCAGAGAAATGACCCTTACGATTCTCTGGATTTTTTTTTATTTTTTGGGCCAAGAACGAGAATTTTTGGGAGAATTTTTGGGAGAATTTTTGGGAGAATTTTTGGGAGAATTTTTGGAAGAATTTTTGGAAGAATTTTTGGGAGAATTTTTGAGAGAATTTTTGGAAGAATTTTTGAGAGAATTTTTGAGAGAATTTTTGGAAGAATTTTTGAGAGAATTTTTGGAAGAATTTTTGAGAATTTTTGAGAATTTTTGAGAATTTTTGAGAATTTTTGGAAGAATTTTTGAGAATTTTTGGAAGAATTTTTGAGAATTTTTGGAAGATTTTTTGAGAATTTTTGGAAGAATTTTTGGGAGAATTTTTGGAAGAATTTTTGGAAGAATTTTTGGGAGAATTTTTGGGAGAATTTTTGGAAGAATTTTTGGGAGAATTTTTGGAAGAATTTTTGGGAGAATTTTTGGGAGAATTTTTGGGAGAATTTTTGGGAGAATTTTTGGAAGAATTTTTGGGAGAATTTTTGGAAGAATTTTTGGGAGAATTTTTGGGAGAATTTTTGGGAGAATTTTTGGGAGAATTTTTGGAAGAATTTTTGGGAGAATTTTTGGAAGAATTTTTGGAAGAATTTTTGGAAGAATTTATTTATTTTTTTCCTCTGAGCTGTGTTTGATTTTTGAATATATTTTTGATGGTTACTTTTGTCTTGTCTATGATGCTAGTCACGAAGAAGTGCTGTGGATAGGATGTGGAGCCGAAATACGCCTACCTATTACTCTAAGCCTCTTCCTGTCCTTCCTCCTCTTCTTCCTCCTCCTCTTTTTCCTCCTCTTCTTCCTCCTCCTCTTTTTCCTCCTCTTCTTCCTCCTCTTCTTCCTCCTCCTCTTCTCTTTTCTCTTCTTATTTCTTCTTCTCCCTCCTCTTCTTCCTCTTATTTCTTCCTCTCCATCATCCCCTTTTTCCTCCTTTCTTCCTCCTCTTCTTCTTCCTGTTTCTTCCTCTTCCTCCTCCTCTTTTTCCTCCTTTTCTTCTTCGACCCCTTCTTCCTCTTCTTCCTCTTCCTCTTCTTTTTCCTCATCTTCTTCCTCCTCCTCTTCTCTTTTTTCTTCTTATTTCTTCTTCCTCCTCTCCTTGCTTCTCTTCTTCCTCCTCTTCCTCTCCTTCCTCCTCTTCCTCTCCTTCCTCCTCTTCCTCTCCTTCCTCCTCTTCCTCTCCTTTCTCCTCTCCTTCCTCCTCTTCCTCTCCTTTCTCCTCTTCTCCCTCCTCTTCCTCTCCTTCCTCCTCTTCCTCTCCTTCCTCCTCTCCTTCCTTCTCTTCTTCCTCCTCTCCTTCCTCCTCCTCTTCCTCCTCTTCTTCCTCGACCCCTTCCTCCTCCTGTTCTCTTTTTTCTTCTTATTTCTTCTTCTTCCTCCTCTTCTTCCTCCTCCCCTTCCTCCGCTTCCTCCTCTTCTCCCTTTTTCCTGTATAACTTCCCCTATTTCCCTAAAACAGTATTTTCCCCTGTCTTGAGAGAGAGAGAGAGAGAGAGAGAGAGAGAGAGAGAGAGAGAGAGAGAGAGAGAGAGAGAGAGAGAGTTACGTCACTTCTTCCATTGTCTTGGATTAAAACTGTCTCATTTCTCTCTCTTTCTCTCTCACACACACACACACACACACACACACACACACACACACACACACACACACACACACACACACACACACACACACACACAAAGGCTCCTTTTAGAGAGAGAGAGAGAGAGAGAGAGAGAGAGAGAGAAAGGGAGGTGAGAGGGGAACAGAAAGGAAGGAAAAGGAGAAATGTGAGAGAGAGAGAGAGAGAGAGAGAGAGAGAGAGAGAGGGAGAGAGAAGAAACAGGAACTGATGGACGGAAATTGATAAGGAAGGAGTGATAGACAGATAGATGGACAGGTAGATAGATATATGGATAGATGGATGACTGTGTGAAGAGATAGATAGATAGATAGATAGATAGATAGAGGGAGAGAGATGGGTAGACATAGATAGATAGATAGGTAGGTGGATAGATAGATAGATGTAGATAGATAGATGGATGGATGGTTAGATAGATAGATAGATAGATAGATGGATTACCAGATAGATA
Source organism: Coenobita brevimanus (assembly GCF_032717465.1). NCBI lineage: Eukaryota > Metazoa > Arthropoda > Malacostraca > Decapoda > Coenobitidae > Coenobita > Coenobita brevimanus. Next base: position 886,700 of record NC_137013.1, read on the forward strand.
GATTGATAGTTAGGTATCGTAAATAGATAAATAAATGAATAGATAGAAGGATAGATAGAAATGCTGATAGATAGATAGATAGATAGATAGATATACATCATTCGATAGACTGAGTGCTCAAGAAACACACAGATCCATAGCCCGAGAGAGAGAGAGAGAGAGAGAGAGAGAGAGAGAGAGAGAGAGGACGCCCTAGAACTGAAGGAAATCATTTGATAGTGATGTCTATCTATCTATCTATCTATCTATCTATGTATGTCTATCTCTCTGTCTGTCTGTCTATCTATCTACCTGTCTATCTGTCTGTCTGTCTGTCTATCTATCTACCTCTGTCTGTCTATCTGTCTGTCTGTGTCTGTCTATCTATCTATCTGTCTGTCTGTCTATCTATCTATCTATCTGTCTGTGTTTGGCTGTCTATGTCTCTGTCTATCTATCTATCTATCTATCTATCTGTCTGTCTGTCTATCTATCTATATGTCTGCCTATCTATCTATCTGTCTGTCTATCTATCTATCTATCTATCTATCTGTCTGACTATGAATCAGTCAGCCTATCTATCTATCAATCAATCAATCAATCAATCTATCTATCTATCTGACTATCAATCTATCTATATCTGTCTGTCTGTCTGTCTATCTATCTATCGATCTGTCTGTCTGTCTGTCTATCTCTATCTATCTATCTGCCTATCTATCTATCTATCTATCAGTGAGATCGATACTTAGATTCAAAGCCTGATAGGTAAAAGAAGAATTAACACCCATATGCTATGTGTTAATGGGGAGAGTCCTTAACACC
>NC_137013.1:892500-902500 GCF_032717465.1 Coenobita brevimanus
CTCTCACTCAATCATCCTCTCTCTCTCTCTCTCTCTAAATGTTGTGTGTGTGTGTGTGTGTGTGTGTGTTTTCTCTTTGCATCTCTATCTGTCTGTCTATCTATCTATCTGTCTATCTATCTACCTGTCTATCTATCTATCTATTTCGGTCGTTTCAACATCATCTCATATTCACTCTTCCTGGATCTCTCTCCCTCTCTCTCTCTCTCTCTCTCTCTCTCTCTCTCTCTCTCTCTCCAAGCAGCTTACACACAGCCTCCGAGAATTGACATTTATATTCACTTTCTCCTCCCGTGAGAGAGAGAGAGAGAGAGAGAGAGAGAGAGAGAGAGAGAGAGAGAGAGAGAGACCCACTCACAGCCACGTATTTTATCATTAACAAAATCAGACATAAATAAATAATAGGGAGCCGTATTTTTTTTCTAGGATGAACTACGGATTTTTTTGACTGATAATCAAAGGGGGAAAAATGGCCAAAAGCTTCGTGTGTTTTTTTCAGGAAGATCTGAGCCGTTTTTCTTTACCTTCCTCGTCCTCCTCCTCCTCCACGACTTAGAAACAAACCACACGAGGAACGCCTTGAAGAACTTAAATTATTTAGCCTAACGAAGCGCAGGTTAAGAGGGGACCTTATTGAAGTTTTCAAAATCATGAAGGGATATGACAACTTAGACATGAATAAATATTTTGATATAGACCGGTCGAGTCAAACCAGAAGTAATGGCTGCAAAATCATGGGAAAGCGATTCCAATCCCACGAAGCAAAATACTTCTTCTTTAACAGAGTTGTAAATATCTGGAACAGATTACCCTCAGATACCGTGAACAGTATCTCAATTGAGACATTCAAAAACAAATTAGACAAGTATTTGCACGAAAATCCTCAGCTGACTCTTTTTCTGTCCGAATAACTTGCTTTTATAGCTACGGTACATGTAAGTTCATGCCCCCTTAGTCTACAAGACACCCCGTAAACAATGTACCCGTACATAGTGTTGCGTCACGATATTATACATTTTCAATTTATTCAGTTCAAACAAAGCAATATAAGCACAGATTAGGATCTGCACAGATAACCCTGAGTTAACGGTCACTACTTTTACTTTCGACCTGTGATGGGCTGTGGATCACTGAGGGTCCCTGTTAGTCAAGTGACCACCATCAGGATTTTTTTAATGTACCAGGGGTCACTGCTTCAGGATGAAACTTGTGTACTTGTCCCACATGGGAGAGTTCCTTGTCTCAGTGGAGTGAATGGAGCTAGGGCCTGATTGACTGCTGCCTACCTAAAAGCGCCAGGCAAGGCTGCCGCACCACCCCTAAACATCCACACTGTGCAGTGTGTAGCTTCCACGTTATGTCCACAGACTTCCCATTAACTCAATGTACCGGTTTATAATGTCATACCGTAACTATTATTTTATTTGTTTACTTTCTCCTTCAGGTTACTCTATCGGGTAGCTTATAGATAAAGTATTATAGAATGTGACTTTTCCTTTCCAGTGTTTCCTATAAAATTTCCATGTCAGTTTTTCCATGCTGCATGGTGGTTTTTCTCACTTTTTCCTGGAGGGTTTGGTGGTGGGGGGAGCCTTCTTGCTTTACTATCCTTATCCTTCAGCATGTAGAGTTAGATCTTGTAGTCATAGTCATGCTTTACTATCCTTATCCTTCAGCATGTAGAGTTAGATCTTGTAGTCATAATCTTGCTTTACTATCCTTATCCTTCAACATGTAGAGTTAGATCTTGTAGTCATAGTCTTGCTTTACTATCCTTATCCTTCAGCATGTAGAGTTAGATCTTGTAGTCATAGTCTTGCTTTACTATCCTTATCCTTCAGCATGTAGAGTTAGATCTTGTAGTCATAGTCTTGCTTTACTATCCTTATCCTTCAGCATGTAGAGTTAGATCTTGTAGTCATAGTCTTGCTTTACTATCCTTATCCTTCAGCATGTAGAGTTAGATCTTGTAGTCATAGTCTTGCTTTACTATCCTTATCCTTCAGCATGTTGAGTTAGATCTTGTAGTCATAGTCTTGCTTTACTATCCTTATCCTTCAACATGTAGAGTTAGATCTTGTAGTCATAGTCTTGCTGTACTATCCTTATCCTTCAGCATGTTGAGTTAGATCTTGTAGTCATAGTTTTGTCTGTAACAAGCAGCCTCGAAAGGACCATAAGGTCTGTTGCTGTTTGCTTTCCTATGTAATCCTGTGTAATCCTCCTCCTCCTCCTCCTCCTCTTTTCTTCTTCTTCTTCCTCCTCCTCCTCCTCCTCCTCCTCCTCCTCTTTTCTTCTTCTTCTTCCTCCTCCTCCTCCTCCTCCTCTTTTCTTCTTCTTCTTCCTCCTCCTCCTCCTCCTCCTCCTCCTCCTCTTCTTCTTCTTCTTCTTTCTCCTCTTCCTCCTCCTCCTCCCTGATATTATTATTATTATTATTATCATTCCTACTACTACTACTACTACTACTATTATTATTATTATTATTATTATTTAAAGATAACATTTCTCTCTCTCTCTCTCTCTCTCTCTCTCTCTCTCTCTCTCTCTCTCTCCAGGTACTTCCGGCCACACCCGTTATCAGCTAAGTATATAAGTAGATTAATTTTTAGTAGACATATTCTGCTGCTGGAGAGTGAGAGACTGACGAGGAGAGTGTATGTGAGTGAAGTGGAGGTGGGGGAAAAGGAGGGGAAGACCGAGGATGAGGTGGAGGGATGGAGAGGTATATGAGAGACTGACGAGGAGAGTGTATGTGAGTGAGGTGGAGGGTGGGAAGAGGGAGGGGGAGGCCAAGGATGAGATGGAGGGATGGAGTGGAGAGGTATATGAGAGACTGACAAGGAGAGTGTATGTGAGTGAGGTGGAGGGGTGGAGAGGGAGGGGGAGGCCAAGGATGAGATGGAGGGATGGCGTGAGAGGTATATGAGAGACTGACAAGGAGAGTGTATGTGAGTGAGGTGGAGGGGGGGAGAAGGAGGGAGAGGCCAAGGATGAGATGGATGGAGTGGAGAGGTATATGAGAGACTGACGGGGAGAGTGTATGTGAGTGAGGTGGAGGGGGGGAAGAGGGAGGGGGAGGGCAAGGATGAGATGGAGGGATGGAGTGGAGATGTATATGAGAGGGGTGTGTGAGCTGGGAGCAGGGCAGTGAAATGGCGGCGGACAAGGCGACTTGGAGGCGATTTGTTTGTGGCCACCCCTTACGGAATTAAGGCGTCTGGCAATAGATAGATAGGTAGATATATTCATGATTGCGTGATATTTGACGTCTCCTTGGTTACTAGTCAAATTAATCCTACACTGTAACTTGGCCTAAAATTGCCATCTCTCCATCTTGAATGCTGAGTTGTAGCAACAGATTAACACTTCAATACGATGCTAGTCACGAAGAAGTGCCGTGGATTATGGTGTTTATATGATTCGTGAGAGTATCGCGTGCTTAGTGTGAAATTCGATGATGTTTTTATTCTTGGAGAAGGTTTTGATATTTACCATCCTCTCTCTCTCTCTCTCTCTCTCTCTCTACTATATATGTACATATATATATATATATATATATATATATATATATATATATATATATATATATATATATATATATATATATATATCTGTCTATCTATCTAGCTAGCCTTTTCTCGTACACAACGCACTGACATGTTTTTCTCTCTAGCGTCTTCCGGGTACCAAAGAACTCCGCAACACGTGTTTTATACCGATGATGATGATGATCATCATCATCATCATTATTTATTGTCATCATATCGCACCTTAACACAATCTCCTGTCCTGTTTATGCCGTTTCATTATCGATAAATTAAACACAGTCATAAAAAGAAGATATTTTAGTGTATGATACGGAATAAATCATTCATTCATTGCCAGACGCCATGTATCCCAAACGGGGTGTTCAAGGCCTTAGAGTTGTTTTACAGGGAGGGGCACTAATCCTCCACCAACCCCACTTGACACGCATACTAAAATCATATGTAGCTACGCACTTTAATTACTATACATTTCAGCAGATACCTATCTAGAAAAGTGTCACCTAAGTGAGGGGGCTTTGCCCCAAGACCCTCCCAATTAGCGTTGGGAGCTTAACTGAGGGGCTTCATCCCCCAAACCCAACAATGATTACACCCTATGTAACAGCATGTAAACTAAAATATGCACTGCATAAAACTTGTGCCAAAACACTATCGTGCATTTTGAGTGTTCATTAATCATGATGCAATCGTCACACAACCATGAGATAGCGAAGGTAGGTGCAATGGGTGTGATCATAAAGCGAATCTTTATGTACTTCACACAGGAGACATTCATTAAAATACATGTCAGTAAAACAGCACTTGGTGATTAACTTAAATCACTTCACATTCATTTCCATTTCTGAAGGCTCCAACATGCTTGCATTCATCGGCCTTGGTCACCTAATGGCGGCACTCCATGCTGCTCGATCTCTGGCAACTTCCTTATTTATTCCCTTAACCCTGAGGCCACACTCAGTGACCTTGTCCCAGGTCTTTTTTGGTCTACCTCTCTCTACCCTACCCCCAACATTAACGCTTCTCAGTTTCTGCACCCTATTATCATCCCCCATCCTCTCCACATGCCCAAGCTATCTCAATCTACCCCTTCTCATTACAACACCAATACACTCCAGTCTCATCCTGCTTCTCAACTCTTCCATCGTAAACCTAGCCCCTCCAGGCCTTGCGCTCAGGACACATTGCACATCCACCTAATCACTGCCATTTCTGTATGTCTGAGCCTGCGGATATCTTCTTCCTTCGCTGTCCAGGACTCACTACCATACAGCATTACACTCCTAACACATGCCGCATACAAAGATCCCTTTGCACAGAGGGAGAGTCCTGTCAAAGTCAGGAGAGGCAACAGCTCCCTGAACTTCTTCCAACTACTCCTCACTCTAGCCACAAAGCTAGCTCCTGCCCCACCTCCATTATGTATGTCTCCCAAACAACAAAACTCTTCCACACACTCAGGAGACTCACCAGCAAGTTCAGTCCTTTCATGCCTGGCAATATCCACATGGTCTCCCTGACACACCGCACACATGAAAGCATTATCGTGTAGTCTACCTCCAATATCACTAGCTACATTGCCTATACACCCACTTATCACAAACACTGCACAAGATGGAATTACTTCCCACACCCTTGTGACAAATTGCACATGGCCACTCTCTCTGTTCTTTGACAGTACCACCACCAGCCTTAGATACCATCACTTTTGCTTTATCTGCATTTACTCTTAAGCCTTTGTGCCCCATACCATCTCTCCTCTTCCTAGGTCTTTCCTCTGCCTCCCTTTCATTTACTGCAATCAACACCAAATCATCATCATACAACATCGCCCATGGGAGTCCATCTCTAAACTTACGTGGGAGAGCTTCAAGTAGGCTACTGTGATAAACAATAAGGAAATCACTTGGGGAAATTTGTTGAGTAATAACAGGGGAATATTGAAGTGCTGAGTGATAAATAATTCGCCTTGGGAATTTTGTTAAGTAATCAGGAGAGAATATTGAAGCTGTCTATCTATTGCCGGACGCCTTAATCCCGTAAGGGTTGGCCACAAACAAATCGCCTCCATGTCGCCGTGTCCCCCACCATTTCACTGCCCTGCTTGCAGCTCACACTCCCCTCTCTCATATATTGTAGCCCCATGTGGAAATAAATCGCTTGGGAAGTTTTGCTACGGAATTTCCCAAACCAGGTAGACTGCGACAACCCCTACCTGAGAGAGAGAGAGAGAGAGAGAGAGAGAGAGAGAGAGAGAGAGAGAGAGAGAGAGAGAGAGAGAGAGAGAATGTATGATCAATTAAACCAAGAAATAGGATGCTAGTCACGAAGAAGTGCCGGGGAGAGAACGTAGAGGCACTGAGCTACGTGAAATAAGCTGCAAAAGGACGAAAATCTGGACCAAGTTAAGGTGAAAGGAGGGAGGGAGGGAGTGATGGAGGGAGGAGAAAGAGAGGGAGGGAAAATATATGATTATTTTTATACATGAATAGGGAAAAACTTTTTGACCACTCTGTATGTATGTGTATGCATGTGTGTGTATGTATGTATGTGTATGTATTATGCATGTATGTATGTGTGTAGGTAGGGAGATAGGTAGGTAGTGTGTATATGTATGTATGTATGTATGTAAGTACTGTGTATGTATGTGTATGTATTTATGTATGTATGTTTGTATGTATAGTGTATGTGTGTATTGTGTGTATGTATGTATATTGCGTATGTACAGTATGTGTGTATGAATGTATGTATGTATGTATGAATGTATAGTGTATGTGTGTATGTATGTATGAATATGTATTGTGTATGTATGTATGTATGTATTGTGTGTATGTATGTATGTATTGCATATATGTATTGTGTATGTATGTATGTATTGTGTGTATGTATGTACCTATTGTGTATCTCTCTCTCTCTCCATTACAACGCCGCTTAGTGTCCTGATTGTTGGGTTATCGTGTGTGTGAGAGAGAGAGAGAGAGAGAGAGAGAGAGAGAGAGAGAGAGAGATTGTGTTTGTGTGTGTGCAAGAGATAGATATATAGATGATATATATATAGATAGATAGATAGATAGATAGATAGAGAGAGAGAGAGAGAGAGAGAGAGAGAGAGAGAGAGAGATTGTGTTTGTGTGTGTGCGAGAGATAGATATATAGATGATATATAGATAGATAGAGAGAGAGAGAGAGAGAGAGAGAGAGAGAGAGAGTGAGTCGGAAGTTACTGTGGGAAAGATGGAAGAGAAGAGCAACTGTAGATGAGGCAGGAGGGAGGGAGGGAAGAAAGCGGAGGAGATAGAGGAAGGGAGGAAAGGAAGTAAGTAACAGGGAGGGAGAGAGGGAAGAAAGGGGAGGAGATAGAGGGAGGGAGGAAAGGAAGTAAGTAACAGGGAGGGAGGGAGGGAAGGAAATTGAGAGAGGGGGAGGAGAAAGACGGGAGAGAGAGAGAGGGAGGAAGAAAGAGGTAGGAAATATGAGAGAGAGAGAGAGAGAGAGAGAGAGAGAGAGAAGCAGTGAGGGAAGGAAGCAGAGGAGAGGAAGTGATGAAAGGGGAGGGAGGGAGAGAGGAGAGAGAGAGAGAGAGAGAGAGAGAGAGAGAGAGAGAGAGAGAGAGAGAGAGAGAGAGAGAAGCAGTGAGGGAAGGAAGCAGAGGAGAGGAAGTGATGAAGGGAGAGAGAGAGAGAGAGAGAGAGAGAGAGAGAGAGAGAGAGATTGTAAAATATGACATATAAAAAAGGTTGATGTTAGGAGCCTGAGAGAGAGAGAGGAGTTGGAGGAAAGGAGAGAGAGAAGGGAAGAGGGAAGCAGGAGGAGGAGGGAAGAGAAAAGAAAGAGGAGAGAAAACTGAAGGAGGAGGAAAGAGGGAAAGGTCAGTTAAAAAATTCAAAACAGTGCGCTGGTCGGTTAGAAAAATTCAAAACAGTGCGCCTGTCCGTTAAAAAAAAAAAAATTCAAAACAGTGCGCCTGTCCGTTAAAAAAAAAAAATTCAAAACAGTGCGCTGGTCGGCTAAAAAAATTCAAAACAGTGCGCTTGTCCGTTAAAAAAAAATTCAAAACAGTTCGCTGGTCGGTTAGAAAATTCAAAACAGTGCGCTGGTCGGTTAAAGACAAAAATTTAAAACCAACGAGCATTGGAAGGGATTGGAAAGCGTGGAAAAGATCGGTAGGAAAAACACCAAGAAATAAAAACGAATAAAAACGTGATATTCTGTGATCTCTCTCTCCAGTCTGTCTCTGTCTATCTATCTATCTATCTGTCTAGTTATGTGTCTATTTATCTATCTCTGTCTATATATCTGTGTGTATAATTCTCTCTCTCTCTCTCTCTCTCTCTCTCTCTCTCCAGTCTGTCTCTGTCTATCTATCTATCTATCTGTCTAGTTATGTGTCTATTTATCTATCTCTGTCTATATATCTGTGTGTATAATTCTCTCTCTCTCTCTCTCTCTCTCTCTCCAGTCTGTCTTTGTCTATCTATCTATCTATCTGTCTAGTTATGTGTCTATTTATCTATCTCTGTCTACATATCTGTGTGTATAATTCTCTCTCTCTCTCTCTCTCTCTCTCTCTCTCTCTCTCTCTCTCCAGTCTGTCTCTCTGTCTATCTATCTATCTATCAATCTAGTTATGTGTCTATTAATCTATCTCTGTCTATATATGTGTGTGTATAATTCTCTCTCTCTCTCTCTCTCTCTCTCTCTACCTGTGTCTATCAGTCCATCTCTATGTCTACATATCTATAATTCTCTCTCTCTCTCTCTTTCTCTCTCTCCAGTCTGTCTCTGTCTATCTATCTATCTATCTATCTAGTTATGTGTCTATTTATCTATCTCTGTCTATATATCTGTGTGTATAATTCTCTCTCTCTCTCTCTCTCTCTCTCTCTCTCTCTCAAACGGAATAACTCGTCAGAAAGATTTATTGTTGACTAAGATAAGAGAGAATAAGTGTGTGTGTGTGTGTGTGTGTGTGTGTGTGTGTGTGTGTGTGTGTGTGTGTGTGTGTGTGTGTGAATCCTGTTTTTTTTCGTGTTTTAGATTGCTATTTTATTTATGGTCATTGCTTATTTTCTCATTATTATTATTATTATTATTATTATTACTACTACCACTATTACTACTACTACTACTACTACTACTACGTCTACTGCTACTACTACTACTACTGCCGTTGTTGTTGTTGTTATTATTATTATTATTATTATTATTGTTATTATTATTTTTATTATTATTGTTATTAATATTATTATTATTATTGTTGTAATTATTCTTCGTCTTTTTCGTTTTACCTCATTATTATTATTATTATTATTATTATTTTATTATTATTATTATTATTATTATTATTTAACCATCGATCAGGCAATCCTTAACCACCCCCTCAGTAGCGTAAGTACCCTGGGAAGGCTCCACCTCTCATTTTGAAGCCGAATTTGACCCGTCCTTCGCCCCTGAGTAGCATGTAAAGAAAATCGGATCCGAACCTTAATTTTCTACCTCTGCTTAAGACGCCTTTGCCCACGTGACCACAAGGCGTCCTCTCTCTCTCTCTCTCTCTCTCTCACACACACACACACACACACACACACACACACACACACACACAAATGGTTCACAGGTTTATGCTTTTTCAGAGAGAGAGAGAGAGAGAGAGAGAGAGAGAGAGAGAGAGAGTTTTCTTTGCACATGAGCCTAATCTCCAGGAAGTTCCGTTGAGAGCTACGTTATTCTCTCTCTCTCTCTCTCTCTTTCAAACACATATAAACTCTGAACCACACACCATAAAAACAATATATCAAAATCTAATAAGAAAGCGTAATCTATGGACCCCCCAAAAAAAATTGTTCCCTCCCCCCCAAAAAAAAAATCGAAAAATTGAGATATATATATTAAAAAAAAAAGACAAAAATATTCATAGCACTTTTTGCATGGTATAATATGGAGGGGATGGAGAGTGAGAGACTGACGAGGAGAGTGTATGTGAGTGAGGTGGAGGGGTGGAGAGGGAGGGGGAGGCCAAGGATGAGATGGAGGGATGGGGTGGAGAGGTAAATGAGAGACTGACAAGGAGAGTGTATGTGAGTGAGGTGGAGGGGTGGAGAGGGAGGGGGAGGGCAAGGATGAGATGGAGGGATGGAGTGGAGAGGTATATGAGAGACTGACGAGGAGAGTGTATGTGAGTAAGGTGGAGGGGTGGAGAGGGAGGGGGAAGGCCAAGGATGAGATGGAGGGATGGGGTGGTGAGGTATATGAGAGAGGGGGAGTGTGAGCTGGGAGCAGGGCAGTGAAATGGCGGGGGACAGGGCGACATGGAGGCGATTTGTTTGTGGCCACCCCTTACGGGATTAAGGCGTCTGGCAGTAGATAGATAGATAGTTTATGAAAAACTGGATTGTGTGTATTATTATGATTTGTAGGATAATATTAACAGTCTGGGTTGTTCTGGGATTACGGAA